>NC_136972.1:21920359-22052859 GCF_032717465.1 Coenobita brevimanus
TACTCCTGCCATGTCTGTGACACTCAGCTTGCCAGCAAGGACACTATCATCAAGCACCTCACCGCCAAGAAACACCTAAACAATGTAATGTAGTTCATTTTTTTCCTTTATGTGATTAAGTACAGCATATCCATTGTTGTAAAAAATTATGCACCCTGCTATATATAAAGTGCATAGGTTTTGTAATACACATTAATCACTATCTTGTATTCAGACTAAAGGCTAATGCTTTTTTTTTTGTGTGTGTGCGCAGCTCTCGTCGTGGCGGCAGAAACCTCAAAGGAAAGACAAAGATGCCCTGACTGAAAGAGTGGCAGTGAGTATTGCCTTGATGATTTAATGTAATGCGCTGCTTAGTGTTGCTGTGACGAGTTTAAGAAATACTTCTGTGATTAATTAGGGAAATGTGTTTGTAAATGTTGCCAAAATTTGTGTGGGAAATGTGCTGCCATGACATCCCTCAGTATCTGGGAGGGTTTTGATTGCTAATCATCTCTAATCACTGTCCCTCTCTTACTGACCAGTCTCCTATGACTAGTATTCAGTCCTACAGAAGCTACCGTCTAATCTTTTTCAGTCTTGTGACTGTTGGTGACCAAGGGATCTGAAGTGAAGGTAAAAACACTTTATCATATTGTTAGTCTTATTCCAAAAGTAAAGGTGAGACTACAAGAAAAAAAAAAGTTGTTATGCTGTGGCAATCAATCGAATCTTCTTTACATGGAATACATCCCCACCGTTCTTGTTTATTTCTTGTTCATATTCTTCATAATAACTCAGTCTCCTTTTCCAGACGTCGAGCTCCAAGGAAGCCTTAATAGATATATGGGAGCTGAAATTCATGCTAATGATATAACCGTTTCCAGGACACAATTACATATCAGTTTACTTTGTATTTTCTACTGAATAATTTTTTCTATGTTACTGATGCAAAGTATATCTAATTATTATCACTGCTGTAAGGGAACAGTAGGATGTAGTATACCAAAACCAAATCAGTTATTTCCAGAATTCCTAAAGGCTTGTAGGAAGCTTTCCACAGCTAATAATGCAGTCTTAAAAAGAGGGTAGTTTGATGAGAAGTAAATGGAATTTAACAGGTTGGAGTAGAGAGTAGAAGACTTTCATTTAACTTCAGTCTACAATATTATAGCATTTTAAGCTAGGCTAAAAGACATCTTCAGTGGAAATCAGAAATCTTAAATACAGTAGTACCTCTTTTATCCAGACGTGCAATATCAGGATGTGTTCATTATCCAGACACTGGACCTTGGCTCTGTTGAACCATTATCTGCATTTACTTACATTTACCTGGATGTATAAGTCCCCAAAATGTTCAAACATTCGGTATTGTGACCGCTGGGCTTGAGCCGTGAGCGTGAAATAGGCTGTAACCCACAACCAGAGCTGAAACATCTGTCCACCCCTATATTGAATGCTCAATGTTGTGCACTCATCCGATCATTCCCAACGAACCTCCAGCACACGAGTAATATGACTGTAATCCACAAGCAGTGTCAAAACGTCTGTATGCATCCCCACTGAACGTCCAAAGTCACATGGCCACCTGGCTGAGTTTTTCCTAACTGCCACTGAGATTGTAACACAGGCCACAAGTCATTAGTACATGTTCAGTGACAGCAGCCATCCATTTCTCTTCCGAACGTCCAAAGTTGCCCGGTCACCGTGAGTTGTGTTTCCATATGGCGACTCAGCATCTTACAGACCACATGCCACGAGTAAATGTACAGAAAAAGCGCCCATCCGCCTCGTGACAGAAGGATGAAAATCCTGCCCACGGCCTCGCTTCTCCCCCCTCCCGTCCCTCCTCCATACCCTTCCTGCTCTCCTCCCTCTCTCCTTCAGTCCCTTGCTTCCTCTGTGGTGATAGCACTGACTCATGAGTTTTTAAAGATTTTTACAATTTATTCAGCTACTATTGGTCGTATCGAAATCCCGCAAAATCCACGAGAAAGCTCATGAAATTCTGCATCTAAACATATGCTTAACTCTTGGAAGGTGCTGGCCAAATTTTGCATTAGGATGGTGGGAATTTATATGAAGGTAAGTTTTACTCCTGAACACTTTATTCTCTCTGCATTTCTGTACTTTTACTTATCAGTTTTATGTGTTTTTATTAGCTTATCTTATAGTATAAACACCAGTGAAGATGATGGTATGCCATTTATACCGAAATAACCAATTTCCAGTGGCATATTTGGTCATTGAATTTTTCTTTGAGCTCCGGGAGCAATAGCGCTTCACAGATAACAGATTTTCAAACGTTCTACAGTTTTTTTGTGGATTTTTGTTGTTTATGCATTGTTTTCTTGATGTTTAGCATTAATATGGATAATTCTGTGTGTGTATTGATGTCAGTATGGCAGAATGACCGGAAACGTGTGCCAAGATTAGGAGGGGAACTGAACGTACAGTAGTGTATAGGTAGGGTGTTCTTTTGTTTTCTATTTTTTTCGTGGTTTTCTTCGTATTTAGCATTATTTTGGATATTACTATGTGGATTTTGATGTCAAAATATGGCAGAATGACCTGAAAACAGTGCCAAAATGAGGAGGGGTATTGTACACACAGTACTGTATAGGTAGGGTGCTTTTTGGCATTCAGTGCTTTTTTTTTCGTGGTTGTCTTGGTGTTTAGCATTACTGTGGATAGTCCTATGTGTGTTTTGATGTATTAATGTTGCAGGTTGACCTGAAAACAGTGTCAAAATTAGGAGGGGACCTGTACATACAGTAGTGTACAGGTAGGGTGTTTTGGGGTTTTCATTTTTTTTTTTTTTTTGCATGGTTTTCTTGGTGTTGAAAATTGTTTAGAATAATCCTATGTATGTTTTGATGTCAAAATATGGCCCAATGACCGGAAAACACTGTCTAAATAAGGAGGGGTAATGTACATGGGGGAGGCGGTGGCTTAATCCGCTCAATCGGTAGAGAGGTGGCCTGCAGTCTTACCGGGCCCAGGTTCAAATCCCCGCTGGGGCAGGGAACAGTTTAAGGATTTGAATTTCATAAAATCAGACTTTACTGATCTACCAGAAGACCCACCGACATGTCTTAAAAATACCCCCGCCAATGCCAATACACCAGTCCTGTATGGATGTTGGGTGTTAGTGCCAAAGTGGTGACATGTAGGGGTGTATGATATATAGGAGGACTACTGGGCCTTGGGAGCAGGCTGTGAAGCCTATCTCTAGAGTTGGACACATTAAAAAAAATAAAAAAAAATAGTGAATAGGTAGGGTGTTTTTTTGGTTTTCAGTCGTTTTTCTGCATGGTTTTCTTGGTGTTTAACATTACTTTTGAAATTCCTGTGTGTGTTTTGATGTTTAAATATGCCAGAACGACCGGAAAACACTGCCAAATTAAGCATATGCATTTTACAAATAGGTTAGGTATAGGATGGAGGTTGGGTATAGGTATTGTCTGGGTATAGTGTTCATTATCCAGATGTTGCCACTACCCGGACATGCCTTTGGCTCTATTATGTCCGGATAAATGATGGATTACTTTAAGATATTGCCTTATGAGTAATTATTAATATTTAAGACGATTGAAGGGCTCCTTGATCTCACTGATAAAATTGTCCAAAAAAGTAAAATTAAAACAAAAAAATAATCCTCCTAAGCCTCAAGAGTAGATATTAGAAAATTCTAAAATGAAGGAAACTGGTACAATGAGAGTAATTTCTACATCAAAAACTGAATTAAAAAAAACGTTAAAATAGCAAAGAAAAGATGAACAACCTAGTCATTTTGGTCCAATTCTCATTCATAGGGTGAAATTTTTTCTTGGTTTATATATATATATATATATATATATATATATATATATATATATATATATATATATTAAACAGAGGCTAACATTATAACATTTAAATAAAAGAATTACTGTGGTAAGAAGTTATTAAATAAACACTGTCTTTTGTAGGCGTTTCTAGTCCTTATGGTGGAAGCTACAAATATTAACTTATAGCTTAAAAACAGAAAAAAAAAATAAAAATGAAGGCGAATTAAACACCTGAGTAAGAGCTTAAATCTTAACCAGTGGGTTGTGAGCCCCAGCTTAGACTGGGAAGCATCGAGTTGTGAGCCACAGCTTAGGCTGTGCTAACCTTCCAGTGGTCGTGCATCACAGCTAACTACTCCACCCCTATGCAAACTTATGCATGGCACAACGCAAACACGGAGAGAGAGAGATTTTTTTTTTTTTTTCACCAGATGATGCCCCGGATGTTTATCTTCAAGTTTATAATAAACAAAAACTCTCTCTCTCTCTCTAGATCTATCTATCTATCTATATATCTATTTAATTTTTTCACCACACCCCTACGCAAACTTACGCATGGCACTACGCAAAGACGGAGAGAGGGGGATTTTTTTTTTTTTTACCATATGATGTCCTGGATATTTATCTTCAAGTTTATAATAAATAAAAACTTTTTTTTTCCATTGTTTTGCGCACCATGGGATGGGATAAAAAAAGATAATTGCACAATCCATGGGTTAAGCATTTATCTGCCATTTTAGAGAATATTGGTTTAGTTTACTTGGCCGGCATTTTAAGCTATTTAACTGTAAATCAAATAAGTACGCTTTAAAGCCCTTTCAGTATAGGTTTAACAAGGTTTAAAAGGTTCTGACTTTTATTGAAAGATCTGAATGTTTCTAGTCTAGTTAACGTAAAACCCTATTTAGTAAGGCATCTCACCTTATCTTAGATTAAAACTTCTTGTACTTGTACGCTAACATATAAATAAATCTCTTTGAATACTCAGATCTTTAGATATAGAGTCAAACATATAAAGAATTCACTCTTATATTCCAGAATGTGACTGTTTTTTTTTTCAACAAATGATGATGATATTGGTACTTCATATTTTATTTGTGAGCCTGAGGTGAAATGATTGAAACTTTTTAAAGTTTGGTTATTCATGCTAAGGTACGGCAATGAGGAAGATTAATTGGAGATTATCAATTTTATAAGGTAATTGATATTGCTCATGCTTTTATTATATCTTTATAATTATACCAATTATAACTGAAGGGATTGGAAATTAATTAGTTCCTTTAAACCATTCACGCCAACATTTTTTTTATGCATGTCTACATTCTCAGCATGGCAATTTTTCCCAAATAACCTTAATTCAAACCTTCATGTCTGGGAAAGTACTGCAGTTAGGGAAACAAGACTGTATTACTCACCAATTGTTCTTGAGAATGAAACCATCCCAGGTCTGAAGGTGGTCCTGTCAATGAGTATGAGCGTGAAGAATATGGCTAGCTTTTGGTGTGTCACACGGGAAATCTCTGAGCCTTGGCTCGCAGCCCCGACTTACGTTTCCTGCCGCGCGGTCTGACTGGCATTTGTAATACAGACTGGGCGAGCATAGTGGTGCGTTTGCAACGCTGCCAGACCTCTAGCTACATGGTACTTCCATTTTGTTACACATATCCTTCACTGTCCATACTCACAACTGTAGGTTTGAATCATCACCCTGTACATGTGGCTCGTCTTTCATTTTCTGACTAACAGAGTGACACTCTGCCCAGTCGGTGTGTGGGAGAAGTCGCACAAATACAATAAACGGTGAAGAAATAGATACTTACTCAATTCCACGCATTTTCTACCAACTTTGCATTGTTTATTCACTTTGTCTTGGAGTTTGTGCTTGTGCAGGAACTCTCCCCGCCAAGCAAAGCTCCTGCGTGTGCCACTTGCTAGCTCCTTGGGCTTTGCTGGCAGGCTGACTCAGGCCGCACTAGGGATATGATGCACCCATGGCTTGACCTCTTAAAAGAAATCTCAGCCTCACTGTTACCACCTTCCTCCTGGTCCTCATCCCAACGTAGCACAGCAGAGTTCTACTGGTGACCCAGGGGCAGCACCATCAACATCTGAGCAGGCAAAGCTAGAGTCAAAGGACTTGTTCCGCCTCATGGCGCCGGGAGACCAAATGAACAGCCACATGTACAATGTGCCACCACCCTAGCTATGACCTCCAGGGATGGGGAGAGCCCACCAGCCGGTGTACCCAGCCCTACACCCAGAAGCACTGGCCCAGTGGCAAGTGCTGGCAACACCTACAACTTCCGGTAAGGCTACCATGGGAATGTTTCCATCCCAGTTTGAGGCATGGGCCCACGTCGTCAGGTGCTACAGCAGTGGTTGCAAGTGGGTCCCACCCTTGGCCATGGGTTATGTAAGATTGCTGTGTGATCCAAAGATGTAGTAGTGCATGGATGCATGGGTGGCCAAGCACAGACTCGAGGCCATGTGCACGGAGGAGGCTGTTGGCTTGTGAGGAACGTGGTGGTGGGCCCCAGGTGCACTGTGGGAGCGTGGTTGAACTTCTTCCTATTTCATGCAGGAGCGCAATGATAACGTGTTCTTATGGTGACATGTGGAGGTGTAGGAGGACTACTGGGCCCAGGACTAGGTCACCGCCCCCCAGAAATAGACCCTGAAGCCCTTGCCCAGAGTTGGACACGTAAAAAAAAATATATATGTAGTAAAATGTAAAGGTGGTAGAGTGTGATTTTAGGTGCTCCCAGTGTTCTATGAATCTCGACAATTTCATATTATCGAAAAATCTTGTGATGGGGCTGCACAACCTCAGAAAAAAACAGAAGTGCTGCAGCCACTTCCAGTGTTATGACCTGTGGAAGAAATAAAAAACGCCTGTGAAGTTTTCGAATTGGCGGACAAAACGATGGGAGTGAGTGGCCATAGTGGTGTGGCAGGTGCTTCAATGAGTGATGAGGAGGAAACAGAAGCTGCCAGTGCCACTTGGTTGTGGCAGATGTGTGCAGAGCCACCCCAGCCTCGTGTCCCTTCCCCACCAGCAAAGGGCTGCCAGAGGTGAGGCGGCAGCAAATGCAGTTGGAAGTGCCAGTGCCCCGCCGTCAAGGCCACCTGCTGCAGATGTGCCAAGGTCGGCCACTTCCAACAAGTGTGTCAGTCAGTGAAGCAGCCCAGCCCTCCAAGACCACCGGCAACCTCACAATAGCCAGTGCCAAGGCGTCAGCATGCCTCAAGGTTTGAAGTGAAGTGTGACGACTCACCCTCAGCATGCGAGGTGACGGCAGTAGCTGATACGGGTGGACAGGTATGCATAAGGGGACGCCATCTCATGCGGGGCCTCAGGCTGACTCAGTGAAGTCTACAGAGACCTACTGTGAGTATTAACCCACTGCGTCCCGGCAGATTTTCCACCACTGACCCCCCCGCAATCCCGGCAGATTTTGGAAATTTTATTTTTGGCTCAAACCTCTGCTCTTGGTAAGAAACAATGGAAAATCACAAAGAAAGTGGTCCCCAGGGTCTATAAGTGGCCTAAACAGGTAAGCCTCCGTACACCTAGTACAGTGTTCTATGGAGGTGCTCTGATGCTGTCACGTTTTCTATGGTAGGGCTTAGTATGGGAAGCCATTCACAATAGGTAGATATTAAAAAAAAAAAAAAACATGTAGTACAGGAGTATATTGGTTTTTATACAAAAATAAAGGTGAAATAACCATTGTTCCATTGGGCGAACATAGCAAAATCTCCCAAATTGGTCACAGATGATTCACGAACATTGTTGTTTCAGCATACATTTCATTTTCCAACTTGCATAATACTTTTCCACTAACATTATACCCGTTTCCACTTTATATAACTGTTATCACATATTTACAGGCCTTACGATTATATTTAGCGTAATGTTAGTGTATATTTACATAGTGAGCGCACTCGCTATGACTGTTGTTTCAACATACATTTCAGTTTTTCAACTTACATAATACTTCTCTACTAACATTATACCCATTTCCACTTTATATAGTTGTTATCACATACTTACAGGCCTCACAATTATACTTAGCATAATGTTAGCACATATTTACATAGTGAGCGCACCTGCTATGCCTGTTGTTTCAACTTACATTCTATTTTTCTACTTACATTATACTTTTCCACTAACATTACACCCGTTTCCACTTTATATAACTGTTATCACATATTTGCAGGCCTTACTATTATAGTGAGGGTCATATTATCACATATTTACATAGTAAGCGCACCTGTTATGCCTGTTGTTTCAACTTACATTCTATTTTTCCACTTACATTATACTTTTCCACTAACATTACACCCGTTTTCACTTTATATAACAGTTATCACGTATTTACAGGCCTTACTATTATAGTGAGAATCAGATTATTGCATATTTACATAGTGGGCAAACTCGCTATGACTACTGTTTTAACTTACATTCTATTTTTTCACTTACATTATACTTTTACACTTAAACTATACCAGCTTCCACCTTATATTACTGTTATCACATACTTACAGACCTTACTATTAGTGTGACCATCAGATTATCACATATTTACAGCACATAGAGTGTCATATCGCACGCACACACAGTATCAGTAATGTACTAAGGTGTGGTATTCTTTGAAGCAAGGCTTAGCGCACAAGCCAATGTTGCAGTCCACACACTCTTACCTCGTGTCTTTTCTTTGAGTAGTTTGTCTCACTTTAGAGTTACTGCAGACGTGACCTCGCTTCTGGGGTCTAGTGTGGTTCGGTTGAGGAGGGATGGTGGTGGGAAAGTGGCGTGCGGTGAGGCGTAGGGGAGTCTGTGCAGCAGTGGCGGAGTGGAGGTGGTGGTGGGGCCTGTCCTTTGCATATTTCACGAGGATTTCGTGAGACAGCTACTTCACAAACCCCTCGAAGGTCTCTGAGGTTCCCATAGTCATGGCATGGAGGTAATGGCAGTTCAGGACTGTGATATCAAGCAAGTGGAAGAAGAGCTTTTTGTACCACTTCTTCGTGGTCCTGGCACATTCCACACTGGATATCATGGAGTCAGACTGGTCCACTTGCCTCATGTTGATACTGTAGTCCAGTACTGACTCAGGTTTCCAGACGTGGTGCCTCCTCTTGCTGCGGTACTCCACGGAGTCTGTGAGGTGCATGAGGGGGCGGTGTACTGTCGATAGGAGGCAAACTTCCCTGTTGTGGTTCCACAGGGTGGCGAGGATGTTATTTGCCTTGAAAAAAGAACACCTCATTCTTGTCAAGTTTCCTCCCAACCTTGACCATATGCCAATGGTTTTTCTTTAAGGTGCCACAGACACCGGTGTTGTGTTGATAGAGGAACTGAGCGAGAAGGGGGACTAGTGTACCAGTTGTCCAGGTACAGCACATGACCGCGATGAAGGTACTCCTCTATCATTGTCTTTACCACGGCCCCTGAGAGTCCAATACTTTGATCTTCTGTTAAGTCTGTCTGTGCGCCGGTGTACAAGACTGTCTTGCACATAACGAGACTTACTGTACAGTCACACATAACAAAGATCTTGAACCCAAAACGGTGTTTCTTGCTGGGTATGTACTGGCAAAAAGAAATATTGCCTCTCCACAACATGAGACTCACATCTATGACAAGGTCTTGGTAAGGATAGAAGGATGAGCAGAACTTTTCCTGCAGGTGATCAAATACCAGCCTTATTCTCCTCATTCTATCCGTGTTATTTGCATTAGCAGGATCGTCGGCATCATAAAACTGGAGGCGACTCAGAATTTGCTGAAATCTATTCTGGTCTATCACTTTCCCAAAGAAAGGTGTGTTGGTCATAGGGTCCGTAGACCAGTATGCAGGAATTTGTCTTTTCTGTACAATACCCATCAAAAGAACCAGGGTTAGTGAAATGCATGGCTTACAAAATAGTGCCCCCGAAAACAAGGTGGGAGAAGAACAGCATAGTGCCCCCAGAAACGCACCGACACCCCTACCCGGACCCCAAGGAGTAGCCGCATCCACACTAGGGGATCCCATGCAACAATGGCATAAGGCAGCCCGGTCCGTGCGCCCTTATAACACCCAACCGTAGCTCCGCCACCCTAGCAGGAGGAGGACACTACCTTCAGGGAGTGGGATTGCCGGACCAGCCTGGGGTGGAGCTGATATCTCAGTTCCTGATAGCGCCCCTCTGGAGATGGCCAACCGCCACTCCCGCCTTCGTCAGTTGGCCAAGCGTCGCACTGAAGGTGTTTCCCTTGAGAAACACCTTCAGTGCGACACTGAAGGTGTTTGTCAAGGGAAACACCTTCTTCTGCCAAAGGAGACGGCCTACTGCCGCTCTGAAGGTGCTGCCCCTGAGATGGCATATTGCCGCTCCTCCCCCCTGCTGAAGGAGACGGCCTACTGGCTCTCTGAAGGTGCTGCCCCTGAGACAGCCGATTGCTGCTCCTCCCTCCTGCTGAAGGAGACGGACAATTGCCGCTCTGAGGGTGCTGCCCCTGAGACAGCCTACTGCCGCTCCACCCTCCTGCAGTAGCAGATGGCCTACTGCCTCTCCCACCTTCGCGAGACAGCCAGTTGCCACTCCGAAGGCACTGCCCCTGAGATGGCCTACTGCCGCTCCACCCTCCTGCAGAAGAAGACGGCCTACTGTCACTCAAGAGGTGACCAGAGGCGCACTGACTCCCCCACACAGGCCATGGCCAATTGCTGGGCCTTGGCGCCCTATAGTTGCGCCCCTGGGCAGCCACGGCCAATTGCTGGGCCCCAAGGCCACAAGGAGGTGTTGTCATCGCCCCTGCATGAGGCAGGCACCCGGCTCCCCAGCACCAGAGAGACCCCGCGAGGCCTAACGGCTTCCCCTGGCCTCCGGTCTCTACGCCTGGCCCTGGAGAAGACCCACCTGACGGGCCCTAGTGCAGGTCGGTGCCGCAGCTCCCCCCTGACGGCGCCCCTCGACTCTGGAGACCACAGTCCTCAGTCCCTCCAGGCCCTCCCCAGAACACCCGGGCGTGAACTCTTCACACCCAAGAGGCGGAGTAAGACCTCCACCTCCGGCTGAAACCTGAGCCAGAGATTCTTGGATCTGTTCAGCCCCAGCCCTGAGGGCTGCACCCTTAAACCTAGCCCAGAGCCTGCGGGCTCCTGTGCCACCTGTAGCCCTGTATGCGAGAGGACGCCCCTGCAAGCCGTCCCGTGCCCTCTTGGCATGCCCTTCCTTGGCGGTGCCCCTAGTCTGGCAGAATAGACACTGGTGTGTCTCCCCGCCGCCCCCACTACATGAGTAAATTATGTTAAGTGTGGTGTTGCCCCAGAACTAGTGAAGTGAAAATATGTTAATTGTGACATTGCCCTAGAAACAGGTTACAGTGATACAGTGACTTAATGTATGTCAAATATCAGGGCGAGTGAAATCACGGCCAGATGAGCAAGAATGAGTACAGTGAGTGAGTTCTAAGGAATCCGACTCGCAAGTGACGCCCTTGTAGAAAACCAGTAAGACTCTTCCCCCGAGGAATCCTCTGTAGTGAAAATATACCCATGTCCCTTGTTACCAGAAAATAATAGAGAAAGTGTGAATAATATCCTCCCGTTTATATTACCATAAACACAGTGAATATCCAGTGTCCCTCCACTCCCTCGCTTCCTAAAGAATCTCCTCCCAACAGCTAGCATAAACGTAAACAAGAGATAGAATCAAATGTCAAAACCCTTTTGCTATCAGATGATACTAAGTTTGAATTAATAATACTTACCCTCTCCCAATATTACTATAACTCTGTTCTGGTCCGTCACGAGTCCTTCCCCCTCCCCCCCCATGTGAGTCTCTCTCCCCGCGCTCCCACGCGCGACCGTGTGCCTTCTATACCTGTACACTAGACTTTCTGTATTGGCAACAGTACTAGTTAAGCCAGTATCCTGCGAGATACTAATATCCTAGTTAAGGTTTTGTTTCTATGTCATATATTGTGTTGTAATATCTGCTGCTTTTGTCCTGTGTCTGATTGTGGTAATATACGTGTAAAGGTTATTGCTTGAAGTTTTTGTGTCCTGCCTCTCTTTCATTGCACTAAGCTCCGGTCTCGAAAGAGGACCCCGCTACACTTTAGGTGCTTTAGGACTGAGGAGTCGGGCCTTTTTCACCTAGCATTACACTGGTGGCCAGCGGTGGTTCTTGACCCAGGCATAGAAGAGAGATAGTGAGAAATATTTGGCAACATAGCAACTAAACCACACGTTCAGTTACCCAAGTTTGACCCTGACCAGTACGATATACACACATATCTGACAGTAATTAAACCCTTACTGGATAATGGCTTTGAAAATAACCAGCAGAAAATTGCAGTCACACTCCCACTATTGGGCAAAGCGGCGGCGAACATAGCACCGAAAATCGTCCCGGAGCTCACCTGGCAGAACTTTACAAAGTTCGCTGTTCAAGCCATCACCCCATCATTAGGGAGGGTGGTGGCTCTATCCCAATTGGATAGTTGTTCATTTGATGGGGATTTAGACAATACCCTGATACAGGCAGGACGCCTAGTTACTGCTGCCTACCTGGAGGCAGATGAAGAAACCCGGGATCAGCACATGTTTAACACTCTACTCAGAGTGCTTCCGAATGTTGTTAGACAGCACTTTACTATCCACGACCCAACTGGAGACATGGATAGGGATATCCAGCTCATACAGTGCCTCCTGACTGCCTGCCCTACTCCCCAGCCAATTAATGTGGTGAAGAGATTTCCCACTCAACTCCTAGCTCCTTCAACCATGCCACGACCGCCCATGCCTCACACCAGCCCTACCCCGGCACCCAGTCCACCTAGGGCACACCCCTCCTGCCGGCGCCCCGCCCGGTGGGAAAATCTGAATCTGATTTTGGTGAATCCGTGGGAATTCACAGCCTGCAGCTCCCACTGTCCCCTACATGACATACGGGATCAGCTCAAAGCTGCTCGCCGCAGAACCACAGCCCCGGGTTCACGTAAGGTGTCCTCTTTGGAAGGTGAGGCTCCAGAAGACGAGCTGGGACCCATGGACGAACCCCATGTGGGAGAACAGGAGCAGGAACAGGAGACTGAAAGCCCCAGACAGTTGGATTTTTAGGCCTGCCCCTGCACCAACCCACGGTGGCGGGGGCCATTACCCCTAAGTATCGCCCCCCAGTGTACCACAAGATGAAATTAAACGGCGTGAAGGCCAGACTCTAGTTGATACAGGAGCAGCCAGGTCCTGCCTATACAGACACTATTTCTCCCGTCATAGATCGATCTTTGGCCCACTCCGCCCTACCGCCACTCACCTTGTGGACGCGGGGGATGGCCCCCTGCCCATCCACGAGGAGACTCGGGCCATACGGGTCGACACCCACCAGCCGGTGTCCACCCAGCATCAATTTATCATTTTTGACTCCTCCTGCCGGAGTTATGATGGGTATTTAGGACTGGACTTGCCCCCAAAACTCGGAGCTACCATTGACTGCCGTCACCAACAGCTCCAGTTCCGTCCCCCACCCCTCCCCACCCAGGCCGTTTGCACCTGCACGCCACGGCCCTGGCCGGAAGATTCGTCCCCTCCCCCCCTTCCGTCCCCCCCTCCTCCTTCCCTCCCTCCGCCCCCCTCTCCTCCTCTCCCAGTGTTTCCCCCCGCCGCCCCTGCCTTCCTTCCCCGTTAGCGGCGGACCTCCGCCCCCCTCTCCTCCTCTCCCAGTGTTACCCCCCACCGCCCCTGCTCCTTCCTTCCCCACTACTGTCTCCGCCGCTGTTACCATTCCCTCTCACCACGAGGCTTGAGTGCCCCTTAACCTGCCCTCCGGCCCCTCTGTTCTGTTTTCCCCCCTCCTCCCATCGGGAGCCCTTTCGGCCTGCCTTTTATCTCCCACTTTTCTCCCTGCACACCACACCACTGTCTGCATAGCCAACCTCGGCCCTTTCCCCCTTACCCTCCCCAAAGGGTTCGTTATCGGAAAGATGGAGGAAGCCGAGCCTTGTGCCCCATCCTTCTCCCACTTCCCCCCCCTACCCCCTATTCCTGACCATCTCTCCGCCCAGCAGTCAGACACCCTACATCGCCTCCTCCTGGATTTCCAGGACCTGTTTGCGACAGGACCAGCAGATGTAGGGCATACCACATGCCTGTCTCATGAAATCCATACGACAGGCCCACCAATTAGACAGCCTTCCCGACGCAAGAACCCCCGACATAAGGAGGAAGAGGACCGGAAAGTACATGAAATGATTGAGGCCAGCGTCATTTCCCCTTCCACCAGCCCTTGGTCCTCCCTCATCGTTCTAGTAAAGAAGGATGGCACGATGCGATTTTGCATTGATTACCACCTCCTGAACGATGTTACTGTCAAAGATTCCACTCCCCTCCCATGAATCGACGATTCCCTAGATTCCCTTTATGGGGCATCGTGGTTCTCTACCCTCGACCTCCAGTCTGGGTACTGGCAGGTCCCTGTACACCAAGAACACTGAGGCAAAACAGCCTTTTCCACGAGCAATGGCCGACACTTCAAATTCAATGTCCTGCCGTTTGGCCTTTGCAATGCCCCTGCCACCTTCTCCCGACTAATGGAATCTGTCCTGAGTGGCCTCACTTGGGAGATATGTCTGGCCTATTTGGATGACGTCATCGTTTTTAGCCAGACCTGGGCCGACCATTTGCAGCGCCTCTGCCGGGTCTTTACTAGGATCCGCCAGGCAGGCCTCAAACTTCACCCCTCTAAGTGTGTCCTGGCCGCCAGGACTGTCTCGTTCCTGGGACATGTTATCTCCCAGGCAGGAATCTCCCCGGACCCTGACAAGCTCTGCCCCATAGCGGACATAACGCCACCGCAGGACGTCCACGACGTCTGCACCTTCCTAGGACTCACGTCCTACTATCGTCGTTTCATGAAGGGGTTCGCACAAATTGCAAAGCCTCTTCACGATCTGACCAGGAAGGGGGAACTGTTCATATGGACTAATGAAAGGCGAGATGGTTTCTAACAGCTGAAAGACAAGCTCGTCTCTACTCCCATTGTGGCCTTTCCCGATTATGCCCTCTCTTTTCGCCTCTACACAGATGTTTCTCTCACCATAATAGGCGCTGTGCTCACCCAGGTACAAGCCGGCCGAGAACACATCATTGCATGTGCCAGCCACACCCTGAATCCAGCCGAAAAGAATTATGCAGCAACCAAGCGAGAATGCCTCGGCATAATTTGGGCCCTCCAACACTTTAGGGATTACCTTTCTGGGACCCAGGTCACAATCATCACTGACCACCAGTCCCTCCAGTGGTTACGCCAGTCTAACTCACATAACGTCCAACTCGTCAGGTGGTGCAAAACCCTGGAAGGATTTCAGTATGAAATTTCCTACAGGCCTGGGAAGCTACGTAACAATGCAGGTGCCCTCTCCCGCCTCCCCATTCATGCAGTACAGCTAGATTCAGACCTCTTACACCTATGGCACCGAAAGGAACGGCCCCCCTGGATTCCTGCCCACCTGTTCACTAAACTATGCCGACAGGGTGACCACCTTCTAACCCTGTCCGGGCATATCCTACTGACCCCCGATGCGGCACGTGACGCCCTGCACCACCTTCATGCTCATAACAGCATCCACCTGGGTGCTAAGAAACTAGTACAAGTGTTTAACGACACTTACTGGGGGCCCAACCCCTCCACCCTCGCCAAAGAAATCATTCAAACTTGCCGTGCCTGTACGCTGGGAAAAGATGTCACCCGGACCGCCGGACCCTCGGGCCACATCACCGCCCATAAACCCTGGCAACTCCTGGCGATAGATGTAGTAGGTCCCCTCCCTTCCAAATCTGGGTACAAATATGTGATCACCTTTGTTGACACATTCGAAATTTGCAGTAGCCTGTCCGGCGAAGGAGCATCATGCTGTTGCTGTCACCGATGCTCTTCTCCGGCATGTATTCCTTTATATTGGCATCCCTCAAGCATTCATTCTGACAATGCCCCAGAGTTCTCTGGAAAAATCTGGGAGGAATTTGCCAGGATCTTTGGATATAAAATCTCCCACTCCTCGCCTTATTGGCCACAGGGAAACGCAGTGTGTGAATGCAGTCATCGTACTCTTATGAACCAGCTATGTACACGCATCAAGGCTACAAAAGACGACGACTGGCCGGCACATGTGAAAATCATTCAGTGGGGCACGAATTCCTGTCCCCGGAAGGACGGGGTTTCCCCACATGAGCGAATATTTGGTGAATCCTCTTTCCTGCTGCCACTGCGCCAACACCTGCAACCACCTGCCTCCGCCCCCACTACAGACTCGTTGCACCTTCTGAAGGGCCGACTGCACCACTTACAGAAAACGCTAGACCTCGGCCCCGACACCGCCTCTAACCCCTTCAGCCCGGGCGACACTGTCGTCATCGCCCAACTTCCCACCCCCCACAAACTCGCCCCTTGCTTCACGGGGCCCCACAAAATCACTCATGTTCCAAACCTCTACCAGGTTGTCGTAGATTACCACAGCACCCCGCGTACCCTCCGAAACCGCCACGTGCGCTCCTTCCGCACGCCCACCTCTGACACCCCGACCCCACACCCCCAGCCTCCCCCTGCTCCCGCACCGCCTGTCACTTCCACATACGAGTGCTATGTTTCCTCCTTGCCTTCCCCCTCCACCCCCCCGTACCACCTCAGCCTCCCCTGCCGCCACCACCCCCCGCACCTCACCTGACATCCCACCCGCCACACCAACCTCCCCTCACTCACTCTCACCCCTTCCCTCCGCTGCCCCATCCTCTCCCCCCAAGCCCACGTGTCCCGCCCATGCTGCCACCCCCTCAAGACAACCCGTTACACCACCCTCTCCCCACCACCTTTGCGCATGCCCACTCCGACGGCCTCACCCCTCACTACGCCCCCAACACGTGCAACAGCCCGTGCTAACCAACCCCCCTCACCCCGCACGCCCACTTCCCCACCCACCCCCACCCCCACCACCACCCGCTCCGGCCGACTCTCATGCCCACCCGCCTGATACACCCATACCCCTACACCTCCCACCTCCCCACAACTTCACACCATTATGATACATCATGCCCAAATCCCCTTCACCTACACTCCCCAGAGACTCGATGCCGCATTACCATGGCACAAAACCCGGCCCCAACCCTCAGTGTCCAGCAGCATACAGCCCCCTACCACACCAGCAACAACACCGACCAGGATGAAGGTGAGACGAGCCATATGGGCGCCTACCATAGGCAAGAATCGTTGACTCCAAGGACCACACCACCTGCTTACCCTCCTCCGCTCCACCCTCACAGCCTCCACGCTCTTCCTCACCTGCGACGCAGAGCAGGAAGAAAACTCTTACACCAACGCTTGGCAGGACCTACTCCAGCATCTCCAGCCTGCATACGCCACCCACGACACTCACGTATACCACCTCCAGCCACAGGGACGTGACTTTTTCCAAGGGGAGAGTGGTGAAATGGGTGGCTTACAAAATAGTGCCCCCGAAAACAAGGTGAGAGAAGAACAGCATAGTGCCCCCAGAAACACACTGACACCCGTACCCGGACCCCAAGGAGTAGCCGCATCCACACTAGGGGATCCCATGCGACAACGGCATAAGGCAGCCCGGGCCGTGCGGCCTTATAACACCCAACCGTCGCACCGCCACCCTAGCAGGAGGAGGACACTACCTTCGGGAAGTGGGATTGCCGGACCAGCCCGGGGTGGAGCTGATATCTCAGTTCCTGACAGCGCCCCTCTGGAGATGGCCACTGCCGCTCCCGCCTTCGTCAGTCAGCCAAGCGTCGCACTGAAGGTGTTTCCCTTGAGACGGCCTACTGCCGCTCTTCTCTTCTGCCCAAAGAGACAGCCTACTGCCGCTCTTCTCTTCTGCCCATGGAGACGGCCTACTGCTGCTCCTCCCTTCTGCTGAAGGAGACGGCCTACTGCCGCTCTTAAGGTGTTGCCCTTGAGACAGCCTATTGCCGCTCCTCCCTCCTGCCGAAGGAGACAGCCTACTGCCACTCTGAAGGTGCTGCCCCTGAGACGGCTGATTGCTGCTCCTCCCTCCTGCCGAAGGAGACAGCCTACTGCCACTCTGAAGGTGCTGCCCCTGAGACGGCTGATTGCTGCTCCTCCCTCCTGCCGAAGGAGATGGCCTACTGCCGCTCTGAAGGTGCTGCCCCGAGACGGCCGATTGCTGCTCCTCCCTCCGGCCGAAGGAGACGGCCTACTGCCACTCTGAAGGCGCTGCCCCTGAGACGGCCTACTGCCACTCTGAAGACGCTGCCCCTGAGACGGCCTACTGCCGCTCCACCCTCCTGCAGAAGCAGACGGCCTACTGCCTCTCCCACCTTCGCGAGATGGCCAATTGCTGCTCTGAAGGCACTGCCCCTGAGACGGCCTACTGCTGCTCCACCCTCCTGCAGAAGAAGATGGCCTACTGTCGCTCAAGACGTGACCAGAGACTTGCTGACTCCCCCACACAGGCCACGGCCAATTGCCGGGCCTTGGCGCCCTATAGTTGCACCCCTGGGCAGCCATGGCCAATTGCTGGGCCCCATGGCCACAAGGAGGTGTTGTCATCGCCCCTGCGTGAGGCAGGTGCCCAGCTCCCCAGCACCAGAGAGACCCTGCGAGGCCTAATGGCTTCCTCTGGCCTCCGGTCTCTACACCTGGCCCTGCAGAAGACCCGCCTGACGGGCCCTAGTGCAGGTCGGTGCCGCAGCCCCTCCCTGATGGCGCCCCTCGACTCTGGGGACCACAGTCCTCAGTCCCCCCAGGCCCTCCCCAGGACACCCGGGCGTGACCTCTCCACGCCCAAGAGGCGGCATAAGACCCCCACCTCCGGCCGAAATCTGAGCCAGAGATTCCTGGATCTGTTCAGCCCCAGCCCTGAAGGCCGCACCCCTAAACCTAGCCCAGAGACTGCGGGCTCCTGTGCCACCTGTAGCCCTGGATGCAAGAGGACGCCCCTACGAGCTGTCCCGTGCCCTCTCGGCACGCCCTCCCTTGGCGGTGCCCCTAGTCCGGCAGAATAGACTCCTGCGTGTCTCCCCGCCGCCCGTGCTACTATACATGAATAAATTATGTTATGTGTGGTGTTGCCCCAGAACCAGTGAAGTGAAATTATGTTAACCCCTCACTTGCTAATCTCATCAATCGGGCTTTTTGCGCAATTCTTAAGAGGACGAGCAACACCAATCATACAACATCCACAAAACACTGGTGGCAGCTGGCTCCACCCCAGCTGTGACGTAGATGGCTTCTAACCAATCAGAACTTTGGACACACCGGAGGGGGGACCCAGGCCCGTGACCAGGCGGTGGGGGGTGTACCCCCCACCTCCCTCTCGCCACATCCCTCTACTCCACTACCTTGTTACTACCCTACCTCCCACCATTCTTACCACCACAACTCCTCCTCCCACCCCTTCCTCATGCATCCCCCCCTCCCATGTGGATCCTCCCCAACGTCCCCCCCCCCAGTCAACTGGGGGGAGGTTATTTCCCCCCTACCCTCCCTCCATGTCCCTGTACTCCACTTTGGCCCTTCCTTTGTGTCTTGTGGTGGTCTTCCATCCCTCCATCCCCATCCACCCCCTCCTGGCCTTACCAGCTCCCCCCACCTCCCCACCCCCTCCCGCACCCCTTAGCATCTCCCCGGCCTCGAATATTTTGCGTATTTTTTATGCTTTATGGCGTGTGTTTATGAATCATTACGTGTAATTTATTGGTGTCTGCATACAGATATACACACCACAATTATTTTAGCTGTCTTTAGTCGAAACCCATTTGAAAAAAACATTTTATTTTATGCTGACGCATGGAAGCATGTTGGAGCCTTCAAAACGAAACGAAACGAAACGAAAACTAGATTTGACAGCTCGGAGGGGAGAGGAGGGGAGGGGAGGTTAGGCGAGGGGAGGGGAGGGAAGGAGAGGAGAGAGGAGGGGAGGGAAGGGAAGGGGAGGGAGGGGATTGGAGGTTTGAAGAGGGGTGAGAAGGGGAGGATAATTTTTACTATTAATCATATATTTATTGGAGGTTCATGACCAATTTCCCTTGCTAGATTTGACAGCTCGGCGGGGAGGGAAGGGGGGAGGGGAAAGGGGAAGGGAGGTTAGGCGAGGGGAAGGGAAGGGAAGGGAAGGGAATGGAAGGGGAGGGAGGGGATTGGAAGTATGAGGGGAGGAGGTTAGGCGAGGGGAAGGGAAGGGAAGGGAAGGGAAGGGGAGGGAGGGGATTGGAAGTATGAGGGGAGGAGAGGAGGGAAGGAAAATTTTTATTTATCATTTATTTGGGGGGTTTGTCACTATTTTATTTTTTTCCAAGCACATTACAATGGTTTATAACATTTATACACACCAAAAAAAATTGATTTGGGTGATTTTTGTACGTATTGTTGCGAAGAAAACAGGTGCGAGCGGCGTATTTTCTTTCTCGCCAGGGCCGCGACGGGTAATTAATATAAACTTTGACGGGCCATAGCTCGGTAACTATTGGGTCTAGGAGGGTGGGGTTTGCGTTTTCAGGAGTGTAAATTCAAGCTCTATAAATCGGGCATAAAACTTTTAACCTTCGAGGAAGTCGAAAAATTGGTCTGTTTTTGCGTCCTGGGGGACAGTCGAGGCTGGGGAATTGCGTACCCTAGGGGTTAAGTGTGACATTGCCCTAGAAACAGATTACAGTGATACAGTGACTTAATGTATGTCAAATATTGGGGCGAGTGAAATCACGGGCAGATAAGTAAGAATGAGTACAGTGAGTTCTGAGGAATCGGACTCACAAGTGACGCCATTGTAGAAAACCAGTAAGACTCTTCCCCTAAGGAATCCTCTGTAGTGAAAATATACCCATGTCCCTTGTTACCAGAAAATAATAGAGAAAGTGTGAATAATATCCTCCCGTTTATAATACCATGAACACAGTGAATATCCAGTGTCCCTCCACTCCCTCGCTTCCTAAAGAATCTCCTCCCAACAGCTAGCATAAACGTAAACAAGAGATAGAATCAAATGTCAAAACCTTTTTGCTATCAGATGATACTAAGTTTGAATTAATGATACTTACCCTCTCCCAATATTACTATAACTCTGTTCTGGTCCGTCACGAGTCCTTTCCCCTCCACCCCCGTGTAAGTCTCTCTCCCCGCGCTCCCACGCACGCCCGTGTGCCCTGTATACCTGTACACTGGACTTTCTGTATTGGCAACATTACTAGTTAAGCCAGTATCCTGCGAGATACTAATATCCTAGTTAAGGTTTTGTTTCTATATCATATATTGTGTTGTAATATCTGCTGCTTTTGTCCTGTGTCTGACTGTGGTAATATACGTGTAAAGGTTATTGCTTGAAGTTTTTGTGTCCTGCCTCTCTTTCATTGCACTAAGCTCCGGTCTCGAAAGAGGACCCCGCTACACGTTAGGTGCTTTAGGACCGAAGAGTCGGTCCTTTTTCACCTAGCATTACAGTTAGAAAGATAAACATCTCACTTATGGTAACTGGGTAATCATACTGGAGGGAATGCCTCCTTCACATACCTTCATACTCGCTTTCACGGCGCTGGCAGCTTGCGAATGAGTTACTTTGTTCCACAATTCGCTCCACAAACTTCTCCCCAATGAACAGGTGGAAGAAATACACCCTGGTGGAGCCGGCGTGGATTCCTGGAGCCGTGCAGCCAGCCCACCACTCCTCAGTGAAGGGGTGAATAATGGGAGTGAAATTACTCCCATCTTCCCAGTCCCACGACACTACCATCTCCAGCCTCGTCCTCATCGTCACCTTCGTCGAGGTGGGGAGGAGAGGGTGGTGGGGGAGGTTGGGGAGGTGGAGAGCGGCACCCTTCCCCACTACTGCTCCTCTTCCCTCTCCCTTTTCCTTTCCCCTTTCCCTTCCCTTTCCTTCCTTTCCCCACAATACGGGGATGAAAAGAGGAAGCATGGGAATATTGTGGGGCAAAAGATGTGCTAGGGAGTGGCTCCTCCTTACCTTCCCGCTGCCCACGTACACCACGTGCTCACATTGCCTCCCTTGCACCACGACTTTCACTTTCACCGCTCACTCCCGCCACAGCACTTTCCTTTTCACTACACTACCGCCATACCACTCCCACCTTCCCCATACAATACACTAGGTCCCTACCTGATTCTCCTCCTCGCCACTCCTTCAGCTCTCCACTGCAAAATCCTTTCTCTCCCAAGCCACGAGGTAGCACTCCCATGGCTCCATCCTCGTCCTCGTCCTCGCCCTCTCCCTCCCTTTCCTCTAGGGGCTGGAGAAAGGTGTGTGCACGTGGTTGGGGTCCAGGCTGGCCTTCTCTAGTCTTACGATACGTCATGTATCGCCGCTTCCTCGGAGACGGTACTTCCTTGTCATTGCTGCTTGTTTTGTCCTCGGCAAGCATGTAGTCTTTGTCCACCACGTCATCATCAAGTGGGGAATCACTGTCGCCTGTGAAGGTATCCAGGACAGCTTCAATTTCAGTGACAGAGAGACCTCAGTGTGCCATGTCTGTGCTGAGTGACCAAGACAAGGAAGCATGTGGGTCACGCGAGGTTGGGGAGTGTCCCCGCTTGGTGGCGAATGTCGTGCACCTACATACCAAAAATCAAGCACGAAATTTGAAAAATGTGCAAATGACGAACCTTGCAATTGCTAAACATATGGATATGTCGTTGGGTGTCACTGTGACAAAACATTGCATCGTATCCATACACTGATGGGATGCCTCAGGTTAACCACCTCGCAGGCGGGAGCATACGTGTTGTGGGATACAAGGAATGTCACTTCAACGTGGGTGGAAGGTCTGCTATGGAGAACCCATACTGTACTTTACAGATGGGATGCACTGGCTGTATCTGTCACTGCAGATGTGCAAAGTGCTAGGCATGGTGCCACATGACTTCCCTTTTCCACATATTGATGTTATGATCATTGACAGCATCTGGCTTGAACATGGGTTCCCTGATCATTTAATCTGTTTTGCCTGTGTCCTGCATAACCCCCTTGTGAACTGTCCTAAGCATGTTCACCTTCCACTTATCGTACCAGTGAATGTCCAACGTGTTACCACATTTCTGGGTTAGGAGGACACTTATCTCGGTCTTTTCAGAGAATGATGGAAAATTCCATCTACTGGCACAGTTCCATAGGTCCCAGTACCATGTTCAAGTAAAAACGTCGTAAACACTGAGGATGTGTAATAATTTTCTGTGTACAGAATGTGGTTTCTGTGGAAATAACTATCCATTAGTACTTTCACCACAACAGCAGAAAACCCATGGATATCGTTACTTGGAGTATCCACATCTGTGGCCGAATAAATTATTACATCTAGCACATATCCTGTCTGGCAGTCACAAAGGAGAAAAATCTTCAGTCAAAATCAGTGATTTTTTGCTGACACATTCTGAATAAATGCAAGATGTCCCCAGAACAGAACTAGCAACTCATCAATCACCACTTTTCTGAAACAGCCAAAAACGCCTAATACTGTAAATGACTCATTGAGCATCATAAGGATGGGCCAAATCTCTCACAACCTGTAATTGGGTGCTAGGCCTTAACCCGCCCCGTCCCGTCAACGTATGGGTACGTTGCAACGATTTGCATTTGCCAGTCCCGGCGACGTACCAGTACGTCGTGCAATTGCAAGGTCCCTAATTTGCACAATTTTCAATTTTCTCGCGTGATTTTTCGTATGTATACACGGGACACCTTCCTCTATTCCTCTACAAGATGCCAAGCAGGGACAATGCCTTACACTGCATAACCTCCCCCCTCCCCCCCTCACGCCATTGTCTTGGCAAAGGACCTGTTACCAGTGACCTGGCTAGTAAAGATATTCAGGGCCAGAGTGATTCCCCAATCGATGACAATGTGGAGGACAATGTTTACATAGCATTAGAAGAAGAAACAGCCAGAAATAATGATCAGGTAATGTGGCAAAAAAAGGTCAGGTATGGTGATTAGTTAGTGAGTGAAACAATGCTTATAATACCTTTATTACTGCTTGAAAACCAATATACTCTCATACTACATATACATTCGTACCAGGTAAATAAATAAATACCGTTTATGAGTGGATAAAATAGTTACCCTCCCATAGAACTCGTTTTCTTTGGTGCCAGCATGTTAGAAAACCCAGTCAGGTAAGGAGGAACTCCTACCTGGATTGGGTATTTTAAACCTCAGGTGAGTGATTTCTCTATGAATTTTCGATGTTTCTCACCAAAAGCAAAGGTTTTAGCCAAAAAAAAAAATTTCAAAAATACCTCGGGACTGGGGGATGTCGGAGGTGCGGAAAACCTCGGGACGTGACGGGTTAATTCCTGTTGAAATGGAGGAACTTAGGAATGGCCAGGTACTTGTAACATCCCATACATTTCCCAAAGACAAATGGGTGGATGATTTCGTCCACTAACCAATAATCATGGAGCACATGTTTTTTTCACATGGGCATCATCATTGTAAGTGCAAGCCACACACACATTTCCCCCACCTCCACTGCCCTCCACTCCTTCATTTTAGAGCTCTCATTCGCAGACACCTCCAGCAAGCAGACAGAGATAGCCTGGTGGAAATTTATATCATCCACCAGGTACTGCACAATTGTGGTGGTAATAAATGGCCTAGAAAAATGACAGGATTGATGGTGTTCCTGCCTCCAGGTGCTCCCTCTGTTCACCTGCCCCTGTCACATCAAAGGCAGGTATTGCTGACTCGAAGAATTCACCCTACTCCCACACAAAAGTGTCCAGCCTGCCGATGCTGGGGCTGCTAGGGTGTGATTTTCCCACACTTGCAGGCTTCCCAGGACCACGAGCACGCCAACGGCCACGGACACGGCCAGTGACACGGCCAGGGGCATGGGGGGGGGGAGGGAAGGAGAGGTGGAGGTGGAGGTGAGGCAGGACATAGGTGATGACTCAATGAAGTGGAAACTCCCTGGGGTGATGCTGGCTGGCCACGCTGATGATGTACTGCCACACACCTCAGTCTCCCCTCATACGAAGGACCAGGTTGTGGAGAAAGGGCCCCATAGGTGCTTGGTTGTGGTGATATGGGCCATTGCGGGGAGGACCTGTGTCTGTACTTCTTGTATCTTCAAAATTGGCTGAGATATCCAAAAAAGTTCGCTACTATACTACAGAGTTTTTCTCCCGACCCTTGCCCCCATTTCTTGTTGATGCGATAAATTTTTGGCTCGGGTACATAAGTCGGGGGTCCAAACTGTGATTAAATTTGGTGTTCGAGCGAGCGAAGCGAGCAAAAGTCACGGTAAACTACCAGATATATATTTGGAAGAGCGCAAATATTGATCCCCTATTCATGAAAGGAAATAACCAGTATTCCTGACCAGTGTTGTAACCAAGGTACAAGAAAAGCTAATAAGAAAAATTTGGGTAAACCATCTGGAAAAACACAATATGATAACAGAAAGTCAGTTCGGTTCTGGAAAAGGAAAATCATGTGTTACAGATCTATTAAGCTACTATGATAGAGTTGCAAAATCTCTACAGAAAATAGAGGGATAGGTGGACAGTATTTATTTAGATTTTAAGAAAACATTTGACAGAGTACTGCAGCAAAGACTTTTATGGAAAATGTAACATCAAGAAGGAATCCAAGGTAATCTGTTCTGTTGGATGCAGGATTTGCTCAGAAAATGGGAAATGAGAACAGTACTAAGGGGTAATTACTCATCATGGAGGGAAGTGACCAGCGGAGTGCCACAGGGCTCAGTGCTGGCAACAATTATGTTTTTAGTATATATAAATTATATAGACAGGAACATTAGATTTTGAAGCTATCTAAATATGATCGATGATGAAAAAATGCAAAGGAGAATACAGACAGACTCTTGCAGAGAGCTGCAAGAAGAATTAAATAAGCTTCATGAATGGAGCAACAGATGACAAAAGGAATTCATTGTGGACCAATGCCATGTAATTAAGTTTGGTAAAAGTGGAAACAAACCAGATTGGGATTATAAGCTAGGAAAGTGAACCCGACACAGAAAAGGAGAAGGAGGTAGGAGTGATTATCAATAATAGACTATCTCGGGCTGGCCACATAAATGATAAGGTACGAAACATACACACACTGCTTACTAATATGAGAATAACATTCACATATACCTGTATATGTATGAAGCCATGCTGAGAAAGATAATAACATCATTCATCAGACCAACCCTGGAATATGCATCAGTGGTCTGGAATCCTCATCTCAAAAAAACACATAGAGAAGGTTGAAAAAGTACAAAGGGCTGCTACACGATCGGTACCGGGCTTAAAGGATCTAAGCTATGAAGAAAGACTAGAAAAACTGAACCTACAAAATTACAAGAGAGAAGGAATATAGGAGGCATGATCACGCTATATTAATGAATCTCAGGGAAAGAGGAAATTGACATAAATGAGCATATAACCTATGGAGAGGCATCAGCAAGAGGACACTGCAAAAAAATGCATAAAAAGAGAGGTGACAAAGACGTAGGAAATTCAGTTTCCCAAATAGGGCAATTGATCAGTGGAAATCACTACCGAATGAAAGAATGTGTGCCAAAGCTATTCACGAATTTAAGGATATGTATGATAATGATGATTTATTAAACGGGACAGTACGAGCTTGAGTCATTTCTGTAACTACTATATACAATTAAGTAAGAGCAATTAGGTAATTATTATTTTTTATGCAAGAAAGAAGGAACCAATGGCTTAGAGCCCAAAAACCGTTCCTTCCAAGTAAAAAAAAATACAAAAGAGAGTCAAATTCAAGATCCGTTCATTTCGATAAGCCTGGACACACTGCGTTTGAAAGATTGGAGATCATAGGAAGTAGGAAATACAAACAAAGGGAGACAGTTCCAGAGATGACCTGTTGCATAAATGAAGGACTGGGAGTAACGGTTAACTCTTGCCTTAGAGAGTTGGACAGAAAAGGACTGAGAGTTTGTTGCTAGACAGGTGGTACGCGCCCGTCGTAGAGGTGGAGGGATGCAAGCCGACAGTTCAGAGAAACAATGACCATTGAAGAAGGGATAGAAAATAGATAATGATGCAAAACTGTGGCGAAGAGGCAGAGGTTGAAGGGAGCCGGTAAGACAAGGAGAGTTAATGAGACGAAAAGCCTTTGACTCCACCCTATTGAGAAGAACTGTATGTGGGGAGCCTCCCCACACGAGAATTGTACTTTACACAGGGGTGAATAAAACCCATGTACAAAGTCAACAACTGTGCAGGGGTAAAGAAGGAACGAAGTCGGCTTAGCACACCTAATCTCTCGGAAGTAGACTTTATTGGAGATGTAATATGATCTTTCGAAGATAAGTCCTGAGAGAATAAAACCTCAAGCATGTTCAAGGATGATGCAGGATTGAGCTGGATATTATTAAATATTAATGGGTACTCCTGTGGAAGATTTTGACAGGTTGATAGGTCAAAGAACTGAGTCTTTGATGCATTAAAAATAACAAGATCATTTTTACCCCAGTCAGAGATACCAGAGAAGTCAGACATTAGGTGTGCAATAGCCTCATCCCTTGATTGAAGTCTGTTGAGATGGATGTTGCGGGAACTGAATGGAAAGGTGAAGGGTGGAATCATCAGCATATGAGTGAATAGGGTTAGATGTACAGCTTAGAAGGTCATTGATGAATAAAAGGAAGAGAGTTGGTGATAAGACAGAGCCCTGAGGAATATCACTGTTGATAGATCTAGAAGAATGGTGGCCGTCTACAACATCAGCTATAGCAAGACCAGAAAGAAAGCTCTAGATGAAGGCACAGATAGGATAGAAACCGTAAGAGAGCAGTTTGGAAATTAAAGATTCATGCCAGACTCGATCGAAAGCCATTGAGATGTCAAGTGCAATGGCAAAGCATTCGCCAAAGTCCCGAAAGGAGAATGACCACGAGTCTGAAAGGTAGGTGAGAAGATCGCCAGTGGAGCGTCCCTGACGGAACCCATACTGACGGTCAGAAAGAAGGTTGTGATAGGAAAGATGCTTTAAAATTTTTCTTTTTAGAATAGACTGGAAAACTTTTGAGAAACAGGTTGTTAAAGAAATTGGACGATAGTTAGTGCGTAGGGAATGGTCATCCTTCTTTGGGACAGGCTGAATGAGAGCGGACTTTCAGCAAGAAGGAAAGGTACAAATTGATAAACAAAAGCAAAAGAGTTTACCCAGGCAGGGTGTAAGCACAGACGCACAGTTCTTGAGGACAACAGGAGGGACCCTATGAGGTCCATATGCCTTATTACTGTAGTACTGAGGCCAGTGATGGCAGAAAATACATCAGCTGAAGAAATTTTAATGTCAGCCATGAGGAAGTCAGAAAGGGGAAGTGGTGGAGGAACAGCACCACAATCATCTAAGGTGGAATTGAAGGAGAAAGTTTGCGCGAAGAGATCTGCTTTATCAGTAGAATAAACAGCTATAGAGCCATCGAGTAGAAAACAGGAGGGAAGGATGATGAGGTAAAGTTGTTAGCAAGGTTTTTGGCAAAGTGCCAGAAGGTGCGGGAAGAATTCGAGTTGGAGAGTTGACAGCATTTAGTCCATCCATCCATCCATCATCCAATCCTACGCTGCCCCTTGAGAAGCGTAGGAGCCCGGGGCTAGGCACGTTGGTCCTGGCATTTAAGATGAGAATGACCAGCCTAACTCATCCCTGAGTGGCATTACATGAGCAGTAAACCTCAACCACCGCTTGGATATAAACCTACACAGGCTCAATCTGATTGGAGAACCTTAATTACCCACTAAACCACCACGTGCCATAATTTGGTTATATGGTTACCACTCAGCATAGTAAATGGTTTCCTCGTGTACAGGAAACCATTTGGCTTGTCACTCATTGTAGAGTTACCCATAGGCAGAAGGAAGAGGAAAGAATGAAGGAAAGAATATGAAATTATTTTTAACAGAGAAAAGAACAGACAGCACGATTCTGGGCAGAAACATAAAAAAGATGTGATTCACGGGTGGGTTGACTCCGGTACCTTTTTATAGGTCCTCCACTTGTTGTGCACAGCATTAGAATAAGCGTGATTAAACCAAGGCTTCTTGCATTAGTCAAAGGATATGAGAAAGGAATGTATGCTTCCATGCCCGAGAGAATAACCTCTGTAATGCGGAAAGCACACTCAGATGGCTCCCGGCCATGGAAGCAATAATCATTTCAGGGAAAATCAAAGAAGTTCTGCCTTAGTGCCTCCCAAACAGCAGCTCCAAAGTGCCACAACTGACAGTTCTTTGGAGAGTCCACAGGACGTACTGGAGCAACAGGACTGGATAAGGTAATAAGGCTGTGATCGGAGAAGCCCAACAGAGAGGAAATATTAAAAGTGTAAGCAGAGGGATTTGTGTAAGGAAGAAGTTAAGTATGTTGTACTCTCTCCAAGGTGGTCAGGGATGCGGGAAAGGTGCTGTATAGCTGTTCTAGGTCATTAAGGATAGAAAAGATGTAGGCTTGTTCAAGGTGGTTCAATGAAAAGAAAGGAGAGCCAAAGGTGGTGGTGAACATTGAAATCTCCATCAGAGAAAGGAGAAATGGATAGGATGTGTTCTATCGTAGAAGTAAGGTAGTCGAAAAAATTTTCATAGGTAGTAGAATTAGGGGATAAGTAAACAGCACATATATTTAGTCAGAGAATGACAGGAAAGCTGAAGCCAGAGAGTAGGGAATTCAGAAGAATCAATTCAGGAACACGAGAGCAAGATAAGTCTTAGCATACGTATACACAACAGCCACCTTTGGCTTTAAAATGAGTATAAAGAAAATAGGAGGATACAGAAAAAGGTTTGCTATCAGTTGCCTCAGACAGCTGAGTGAGAGAAGGTGAGGTTTAGAGGAGGGGGTGGTGCTCAACAGCGAGAAAGTTAGACGAAAGGCCGCGAATGTTGCAGAAATGAAGAAGTGAGTCAGACTGTGGTTCCAGGGAGCTCTTGGAATCATCACCGGGAGAGGAGTGGATGGTGGAGGCATTTATTGTCCCCCCTCCTCGCCGAGGACTCTGGGGCTACGTTAGTCACCATTTTTTCTACAATTTTGGGAAGGAAGAGTAGTGTGCAGTGTGCATGTAGTTTGGTGTTGACAATTGGAAAGACTTGTATTGGAGAGCATGCTGGCCTACTCTCTGTGTTACTGAAACAGTGAAAAAGTTCAGCAAAGGGGAATGGTCAGGAACTAGTCCCGAGGGCTGATGAAACGGGAGCTCCAGCTCTCCCTGTCATCAGCATCCCATCCACGTTGGGAGTACTGCCCTTCATGACTGGTGCTACAATCTACTCCTATAAGAAAAAAAATTAGTTAAGAACACACACACACACACACACACACACACACACACACACACACACACACACACACACACACACACACACACCATCAAGGAGGAATTCAAGGCAAACTGTTTTGTTGGATGCAAGACTTTCTCAGAAAAAGAGAAATGAGAACAGTACTAAGAGGAAACTACTCATCATGGAAAGAAGTGACTAGTGGAGTACCACAGGGTTCAGTGCTGGCACCAATCATGTTTTTAGTGTATATAAATGATATAAACAGTAACACTGGAAATGAGAGCTATCTGAATATGTTTGCAGATGATGCAAAAATACAAAGGAGAATTACTAACACAGACTCTTGTAAAGAGCTACAGGAAGAATTAAATAAACTTCATGAATGGAGTAGTACATGGCAAATGGAATTCAATGTGGACAAGTGTCATGTAATCAAGTTTGGTAAAAGTGGAAAAAGACCTGATTGGGATTATAAGTTAGGAAATAAAACCCTATACACATCAGAAAGAGAGAAAGACCTAGGTGTGATCATCAATAACAGACTATCTCCGGCTGACCACATCAGCGAGAAGGTACGGAACATGTATACACTGCTTGCAAATATGAGAATAGCATTCACATACATAAATGAAGACATCCTAAGAAGAATAATAACATCATTCATCAGACCAACCCTGGAGTATGCATCAGTAGTCTGGAGTCCTCATCTCAAAAAGCACATAGACAAGATTGAAAAAGTTCAAAGGGCCGCTACAAGATGGATACCAAGCTTAAGGGACCTAAGCTACGAAGAAAGACTAAATAAACTGAATTTACCAACACTACAGGAGCGAAGGAAAAGAGGTGACATGATAATGCTATGTAAGTGCATATCAGGGAAGGAGAAAATAGACATAAATGATTACTTAACATATAAAGAAGCATCAGCAAGAGGACACTGCAAAAAACTGCATAAGAAGAGAGGTGATAAAGACGTAAGGAAATTCAGTTTCCCAAACAGAGCAATTGACCAATGGAATGCACTACCGAATGAAATAGTGTGTGCCAAAACAATTCACAAATTTAAGGATATGTACAGTACGATAAATATGGTTTAAGACACGGGACAGTACGAGCTTGACTCATTCTTGTAAAGATACAATTAGGTAAGAACAATTAGGTAAGGTAAGAACACACACACACACACACACACACACCAGGCGTCAAAGAGGAAACTCGTCGTATCGCGTTGCTCCGAGCTGAACACTCTTGGATACAACTGGCTATACCTAAATAGTATCTTTATATGAGTCAAGCTCTATAAAGGGTTTATCTAAATGGTATTATAAAATATTAGAGCAAGTTTAAGCGAAGTGTTGTCCAATAACAGAACAACTGATTAGTGCAGGAATGTGTTGATCGTCACAGCTATTTCAACTACAGCACCACAGGCTAGTAAGATGCACAATTGTAAGTAAAAACTTTTCTTTTCTTATTAACACAAAAGGACCATCATATTAATTGAAGTGAATATGGAAGGAGCTGGGAAGAGAGAAAGGGTTAGAAAACAGGATGATTTCTACCAGGAACTGGTCGAAATGGAAACATTCAACAAATTAGTAGAAAGGGTGAATAGCTTGGAAAGGGAATTTCAGGGTGAAATGGATGAAATTAAGAAGCAACTGCGCATGCAGAAATAAGGAAATGAAAAATTAGTAAACGAATTAAACAAGAAAGAGACAATAGATGAGCTAACAGTTGAGGTAGGTTCACTTAAAAGGAAGATCAGTGAAACGGCAAGTACGGTTGTCAACCATGAGAGTATTATGGAGGAATTACAAAATGATACAGAGACAGTTAGGCAAGCAAGTAGTCTCATACACCAAAATAATGATAATGAAGAGAAGTTAACCAAGGTGAATGAAGTGATGCAAAGTTATAAAGATGACGTGGAAACTACTTATGCTGAAATGGTGCAGGTTAGGAAAGACTTAGAAACGAGAGTCGAAGAAAAAAGCATTATAAAGGAAGTGAAAAAAATAATGCAAAATAATCCAAACTTGATCAAAGATTCAGTAGATTTCAATAAATCTATAGTAATCATCGGCATAGAGGAGGAAGAAATAAAAAAAACAGAATTTCAAGAGACAAAAAGGAGATGGCAAATCTAATGAGCATATTGAAGGAAGTATCAGAGGAAATCTACAAAAAAGACATCGAGAAACACAAAAGGCTAGGGAGATATGAGAGAAATAAGTCAAGGCTCCTGAGAGTAACCTTCCAGAGTGTGAACACCGTGGAGGCAATACTAAAAATGCAAATAAACTCATGGAAAAAGAGGAATTTAAAAAAGTATGGGTAAAATGATGCCTAACTAAAGAGAAATTTGGAATACTAAAAGAGAAGAGGGAGGAGGCAAAAACAAAGAATAAGGGAAGATCAGAAGAAGAGAAGAGTACTTTTTTTTTTTTTTTTACAAAGTAATTGGACTGGAGGTAAGAAAGTGGTTCATAACCAACAGGGAACAAAAAGGAGGAAGGTAGCAGACTTAAGTCATGACAAGTATGTAAAAAAGATGGCTACGTTGATGTACTTAAATGTAGATGGTATGGTGTCTAAATTATTAGAGATAGAAGACTATATCAAAGAAAAGGAACCATACGTTACCTGCCTAACTGAAACAAAATTAACCCCAAATGTATCAAACGATACCCTAAAATTAGACAAATACACTATATGGAGACGAGACAGAAATTTAAGAAAGGGAGGAGGAACTATAATCTTAGTAAAGAAAAATCTGCAAGTCAAAGAAATAAAACTAGATATAGCCTCACACGTAGAACTGATTGCATTGGAAATTAACACGTATGAAAAGAACTTAATTGTGGAAAATTTATACATACCACCTAAAGCAAACACCTGGAAAAGAGGCGAATATGTAAACCTGGCAGAAAGTACAATTCAGAGATTAAGAACATTATTACATAGAATGGAAGAGAACTCTGAAAGAACTGTATTAACTGGAGACTTCAGTTCAAATGTAAATTGGAATACTCTAGATGTAAAAAGCCATGAAAGCAGTTCGGATCAAAAGCTCTTAGATCTTGTGCAGTTCTTCGTAACACAGCATGTAAAGGAAAATACCAGAAAAATAGGACTTGATCCATCCGTACTAGATCTTATATTTACCAGGCAAGAAAATGAAATTGACAGTATATCACCCCCCATTCGGCAAAAGCGACCATGTAGTATTAATTTGTGCCTTCTGCATTACATATGACGTTACCAGCAATGAGAGTTACAAAAAGAGTCTAAATTACAAAAAGGGCAATTATCATGACCTGAAGAAGTACTTCTTAGAAATAGATTGGGAAAAAGAATTTAGAGGACAAGATTTAAATATTATGTATAGAAAAAATTGTGGTCTTTATGAAACAGGAGTCTAAAATTACATTCCACAGCACAAAGCAACAGAAATGAAAATAAAGAAATGGTTTAATACAAAGTGTAAAAAGGCAAAAGAAAAAAGAGACTTGCTGTGGAATAGATACAGAAGACACAATAGTGAGAGGGCATATAACAACTATAAACAGGCAAGAAATTAATATACAAAGATAAGGAGGGAGGCTCAGAGACAGTTTGAGGAGGACACTAAATAAAAGTAGTGATCAATCTAAGCTTTTTTGCAGCTACATCCAAAGTAAAACCAAAGTTAAAGATAAAATACAGTCCATTACGGATGAGGGGATCATCTACATATAAGAAAAAGATATTTTTGAAGTACTAAATAAAAACTTGCAATCAGTTTTTACAAAAGAAAGAAGTTTTGAGAGAGAGGTGATATGGAATATGCATGCCCACATTTATTACCAGATATACGAATATCAGAAAATGAAGTACAGAGAGTTACGTAAATAGGACAAAGGATAAGCAAATGGTCCTGACGGAATTTCAGGTTGGATGTTACATAAACGTGAAGAAGAGCTAAGCAGACCATTGTATTTAATATTTAAGGAATCCTTAGGTCAAGGTAAACTACCTGACATTTGGAAGAAAACAAACATTATTCCCCTATTCAAGAAAGGGAATAGACGGGATCCACTCAACTACCGACCAGTATCACTGACCAGTTTGTAAGTAAGATACTAGAAAAGCTGATAAGGGAAGTTTGGGTTAAAAACCTAGAAGAACACGGTATGATAACAGAGAGGCAGTTCGGTTTTAGGAAGGGAAAATCATGTTACTAATCTTTTAAGCTATTATGATAGAATTACAGAAACATTATAGAAAAGAGAAGGATGGGTGGACAGTATCTATTTAGATTTTAAGAAAGCATTTGACAGAGTACCACACCAAAGACTTTTATGGAAACTGTACCATCAAGGAGGTATCCAAGGCATTCTCCACTGTTGGGAGCAGGATTTTCTCAGAAAACGGGAAATGAGAACAATATTAAGGGGAAATTACTCATCATGGAGGGAAGTGGCCAGCGGAGTGCCACAGGTCTCAGTGCTGGCATCAATTATGTTGTTAGTATATATTTATGACATAGACAGTAACATTGGAAATGGAAGCTATCTAAATATGTTTGCGGATGATGCAAAAATTCAAAGGAAAATTACTAACATAGATTCTTGCAAAGAGCTGCAAGAGGAATTGAACAAGCTTCATGAATGGAGCAATGAATGGCAAATGGAATTTAATGTGGATATGTGTCATGTAATTAAATTTGGTAAAAGTGAGAAAAGACCAGACTGGGATTATAAGTTAGGGAGATCAACCCTACACATATAAGAAAAAAGAGAAGGACCTAGGAGTAATTATCAATAACAGACTGTCTCCAAATGATCACATCCTAGGAGTAATTATCAATAACAGACTATCTCCAGATGATCACATCAGTGAGAAGGTACGAAACACGTATACGTTGCTTGCTATTATGATAACAGCATTCACATATATAAATGAAGATATGCTGAGGTATATAATAACACCATTCATCAGACCAGCCCTGGAGTATGCATCAGTAGTCTGGAATCCTCATCTGAAAAAAACACATAGATAAGATTGAAAAAGTACAAAGGGCTCCTACGAGATGGGTACCAAGCTTAAGGGATCTAAGCTATTGAGAAAGACTGGAAAGATTGAATCTACAGTACCAACGCTTCAGGAGAGAAGAAGGGGAGACATGATTATGCTATATAAATGCATCTCAGGGAAAAAGAAAAAGACATAGATATATATATCATATGGTGAAGCATCAGCAAGAGGACATTGCAAAAAGAAAAAAAAAAACTCCATAAAAAGAAAGATGATAAAAACGTAAGGAAATTCAGTTTCCCAAATAGGGCAATTAATCAGTGGAATGCACTACCGAATGAAATAGTGTCTGCCAAAACTATTCATAAATTTAAGGATATGTATGATAAAAGTGGTTTAATACACAGGACAGTACGAGCTTGACTCATTCCTGTAAAGATACAATTAAACAAGAACAATTAGGTAAGAACAAACACACACACACACACACACACACACACACACACACACACACACACACGAGTGGAACATGGGACAGAGCAGACGTGTGTCACTGTGCTCTGCTCTCTGCTCAGCTGCATCAAATAACTAAGTGTATCTAAAAATGAGTCAAGCTTGGTATTACTGTAAGCTAAATCATAGATGATTGCAGATCAAGTAAAAGCAGAAAAGTGCAGTCCAAAGAAAGCATATCAAATAACACTGTATAACAATATTCAGAGTCAAGAAAAAAAACATAGACCTCTTTAGGATTTTATTATCAATTGAAGTTTGGTGAATCTGAATCTGACAGCCAAATACCCCTTTCACGTCACATTTTCTCGTAACAAAAAAAAAATGAAATAATTATATTGTCATTGCCAAATGAAATGTCACCATTGTTTAATATTCCTTATCCATTAAAAGATAAGCATTTAACAGGTATTTTAGAATGAGTTTCTGTACTTATTAGTATTTACTTCTGCGTTTGTGTAATGCCTCTGGTTGGTCACGCTTCAGATTCCAGCAGACGTTGGCTAGCATGGCTGGACTCCATTTCCCTTTGTACCTGTTCTCCATTATTGATATATCTTGATGAAACCTCGCTCCATGTTCATCACTTATTTCCCCTGCATTCTCTGGGAAAAAGGACAGATGATAATGTAGAAAATGAAGCTTCAGTGACATGTTGCACCCAAGATCTTGGTAACACTTGATTAGTTCATCCACTAAAACATTACGTTCGCCCTCTTTATGCCTTCCCAGTAGTCCACTGCAAACACCTTTGAATGCACACCATGCAGCTAACTCGGTTTCATCCATCATTAATTCAAATCCTTGTCAGTCATAAGCTGACGAATCTGGAGGCCGCCAAATATGCCTTCATCAATTTTAGCATCACTTATTTTGGGAAATTTCTCCTTGATGTACTGGAAACATGGCTTATGATGCTGCAGAGCTTTGGTAAGCTGTTTCATTAAGCCCAGTTTTATATGAAGAGGTGGCAAAATGATCTTTTCTTTCTTTACTAGTGGTTCGTAAATAACACTGGGATCCGGGTATCAGTGAATCCCGAGGTGGCCATGCTGACCCTACATAATGTTCTGATCTTGCTCGGCTGTCCTACTTGCACAGAAAGCACATAAAGTTTGTATAGCCAGTTTGTAACCCATTAAGAATGGCCACAACTTTCAAATTTGCACAAGTAAGCCATTCATTCTCACAGTAATTTATGCGATCTAGGATGAAAGAAAGATTTCCATATGTCTCTTAAAATGACTGAGTGAGTAATTGGAACGGATGGCATGGTGTTTTCAATGTGCAGTAACACAGCTTTAATGCTGTAAAGAGATGCATCAATAAACAACCTCCAGTGGCTTTGTTCATAGTTCAGTTCAAGAGCATCAAAGAGTCATCTGATATCACTGCTAAAACAAAGGTTGTCTTCCATTGAGTAGAATTGCTGCAGATCTGACGAGCGCTTCCTGAATGTTGTAACCCGTGCAGCTCTATCCAACAGATTCCATTCTTGCAGACGGGAGGCTATGAGTTCGCTCTGTTGTTTAGTAAGGTTAGATCAAGGACCAAATCACTGAGTTCTGGCTGGGTGATGAGATGAGGTTTCTTGTCAGATTCAAGGCGTGGCTCATACGTCGAATCATTGTGATACTGGTTCGTCCGAGCTCTCCGTGTCATCGCTTGGTACTTCAGATGGTGGCTGAGGAACAGGTATATCACTCGAATGTCAGACAGGGCGAATAGCAGACTTAAGATGTGTTGAAAATAACTCTTTTGCCCTTCAGGTTGCGACCTGTAGTGAGAAAAGAAAAACATCATATAACACTTATTTCGTATTAGGAAAAAATGAGATGTCTTGTGAGAAAAATACGTACCTGTGATATCTATTAAACAGAAGTAGCAGTCAGTTGAATGGTCTTTCGGCTCTCTCCAGACCACTGACACACCAAATGTGAGACCAGGACCGGTGCCTTAGACCCATGCCGAAAGTGAACTTGTGCACCTGACACAGCAAATATGAGGTGCCTATCGGTTGTCCTGATAACCAATTTTACAGCCGAAGTACAGCTCATATAGTTTCTTCACGTGTGGAGTCAAAAGTCTTCTATACAGTTTCAGTGTCAGCGATCCGCATATATAACAAGGGCTGTCTGGAGAATTCTTGCATTCTCTAGGCATTATTGCCTAAGTAATATCAATGTCACCTGTAAAAAGAAATAAAAATTAAGATGATCTAAATCAAATTAGAATTTTGCACAAAACGATAATGACGCACTCGAGATTGGAACCATTCGTGACTTAGCACACAAGGTACAGTCAAGGAAAGTTCCGCATCACCCACCTCGCGAAGCACTGGTGTGAGATGGATGAATGTGAAGCGGCAGCCAGACCTCATGTGTCTGGTAACTGTGAGTGTGAAGGAAGGGGAGGCTGGAGATTGGGGGCAGAGGAAGTTTTGGGTGATAGGTTGGGAATCACGTGTAAGTCTGCAGTGTAAGACTAGGACGGTGTGTTCGCGTTAATTTAGTAAGGATGTATGATAATTATGATGATGCTAGCATTATATTGAAAAAAAAAAAAATGCGTAACTGTCTGTAGTGTCAATTGTGTTGTCAGGAATGTCATGGAAATTTGCTGGATTCGGACAAAGGTTTGAATGCTTTCATTCCCTGTTACCAGACAAGTGGGATCTGGCTGCTGCTTCGTGAGTGTTCGTTGACCACCAGTGCTCTGAACAATGGGTAATGCGGAACTTTCCCTGACTGTACAGTACCTTGGGGCAAAGAGCGTTACATATAGGTGGATTACTTACAAGAAATTGGTGGGTCACAACACAAAATTGGGTGTTGTTTTTGTGATATACGCATAAAACTGCCTAGGAAAGGCCACTCTTGCTTTTGTGTTTTTTTTTTGTTTTTTTGCTGTTATACTGTTATACAGTGTAATCAGAGCCCTACGGAGTTTGCGGCGTTAGCAGACACACGGACAGGCGTCACGTCGGGTAAACAGACGAGCGCCAGGTAAATTCCAACACTGACATAGCGGAGATGCTAAACTGTAATTAGAAAGTATATTTCTAAAAGATGGTGTACTTTCAAGAAGTGCATCAAGGTAAGAGGAAGGGAAACAGTAAGACACAAATTGGTGACTACACAGACCTTGTGGAACTGGTTACATTTAATAAATTAGCAGAGAAAGTGAATAAACTGGAGGAAACTTCAAACTGGAATTGGATGAAATAAGGAAGGAAACTGTACCAACGAAAGGAAAAAAAATGAGGAACTGGTAAAGGAATTCAACAGAAAAGATGCAACAATAGGTAAGCTACAAGCTGAGGTACACATTCTGAGAAAGAAAATGAACGAAATGGGAAATATAGTAATCGCCCATGAAAGAGTTTTGAAGGAGTACAGTAATGATAAAGACGTAATTTGACAACCAGGTAATCTGATAAAGCTAAGCAGTGACATTGATGAGAAGATAACTCAGACAAATGAAATGATGGGAAACTATACAGAGGAAATACAAAACACTGTACGTGGGCAGAAGTAGCCGAAACAAGTCAAGATCTAAAAAAACAAGGCTGAAGCGAAACGCATGACAAGAGAGATGAAAGACATCATACGGAAGTACCGAAGGCTGATAAAGGAAACAGCTGGGATTAACAAATGTATTGTCATCACTGGTAAAGATGAAGAAGAAATAAGGAATAGAATCATCAGAGATAACAAGGAGATGGTAAATATAATGAACATATTGAAAGTAGTATCCGAGGGAATCTGTGAGAAAGATGTATAGGAATTTAAGAGATAAATATGAGAGAAACAAGTCAAGGCTCCCGAAAGTAACCTTCCAAAATGTGACCAATGTAGAAATGTATTAAAAAATGCTAACAAACTTAAGGAATCAGAGGAGTACAAAGACGTGTGGATAAAAGGTGCCTAACTCAAGAGGAATGGGGATTACTAAAGGAAAAGAGGAAAAAAGCAAAAAGAAAGAATGATAAAAGATCAGATGAAGATAGATTTTTTTTTTTTTTTTTTTTTTTTTTTTTTACAAAGTAGAAGGATTGCGATTAAATAAAAAATGGCACATAAACAGCAGGGACTACGTAAAAGCAAGGTAGTAGACTCAAGCAATGTCAAATATGTGAACAATGTGGCTAAGTTGATGTACTCAAGTGTAGATGGAATGGTATCCAAATTATCAGAGATAAAAGACTATATCATAGAAAATGAGCCTAATTATTTGTCAAACAGAAACAAATTAACCCCAAGGACATCAAATGACTCTTTAAATTTGGATGAGTACAATATTTGGCTAAAGAGACAGAAATGTATAAAAAGGAGGAGTTATGACACTAACAAAGAAAAGACTCCAAGTACAAGAGAAATAGACATACCCTCACAAGTAGAGTTAGTTGCAGTAGAGATTAGTATACTAGAAGGGATAATAATTGTGACAGATTTATATATGTCACCCAAGACAAACACATGGGATAGATCTTAATATGAAGACCTGGCAGAGAAAACAATTCGGAGTTTGAGAACCCTACTATACAGAATGGAAGGAATATCTGAAAGAATTATACTAATGGGATATCTTAACACAAAAATAACTGGAATACTCTAGATGTAAAAAGCCATGAAACTTGCTGGGATCAAAAGCTCTCGGATCTTATACAGGAACTTTTTATAACACAACAGGCAAAGGAGAACACCAGAAAAAGAGAACCAGAAGACCCCTCATTAGATCTCATATTTACTAGGCAAGAAAATGAAAATGACAATATAATCTGTCACCCCCCATTCGGCAAAAGTGACAATGCAGTATTATATTACAATTTCAAGACAGCATATGATATTGTTAGAGGTAATGGAAATTACAAAAACCGGCTAAACTACAAAAAGGGGCAACTATCATGACCTAAAGAAGTACTTTTAGGTTGTAGATTGGAAAAAAGAGCTAAGAGGACAAGATATATTTGTTATATATGAAAAAAAAAATCTGTGCATTTTACAAAACACGAGTCCATAATTATGTCATATTGCACAAAGACATGGAAATACGGATAAAGAACTGGTTTAATACTGATTGTAAAAATGCAAAAGAGAAAATAGATTTCCTGTGGATCAGATACAGGCAACATACGTAAAAGCGAGAGAGCACATAAAAACTAAAAGCTGGCAAGAAATGATTATACTTGGGTAAGGAGAGAAGCACAAAGGGAGAGGAAGACATTATAGATAAAACTATTGATCAGCCGAAGTTGTTTTACAGCTACATACGAAGCCAAGCAAAAGTTAAAAGATAAAATACAATCCATCATGGATGAGGGGAAAATCTGTATCAATGAAGAAGATAAATTTTATGAAGTATTGAACAAAAATTTTCAATCAGTTTTTACTAAAGAATGTGATTTGCGAGAGATGAAAACGAACAAGCATGTCCACACATATTAACAAATATATGTATAACGAAACAAAAGGTCCATGAAGAGATGAGGAAATTAGACAAGGGAAAAGCCAATGGCCCTGACGAGATTTTATGTTGGGTATTACAGGAATGTGTAGAAGAGCTAAGCAGTCCATTACATTTAATATTCAGAGAATCATTAAGACAACAAAACTACCTGATATTTGGAAGAAACCAAACATTGTGCCCCATTTTAAGAGAGGAAATAGACAAAGTCCTCTTAACTACCGACCAGTATCACTGAACAGCATCGTAAGCAAGATGTTAGAAAAACTGATACGAAGAACTTGGGTAAATCACCTGGAAAAACACAATATGATAACAAAAAGAATTTGGTTTTAGAATGGGAAAATCATGTGTTACTAACCTATTAAGTTACTATAACAGAGCTGCTGAAATAATGCAGAAAAGAGATGGCTGGGTAGACAGCATATATTTGGATTTCAAGGAGGCATTTGACAGAGTACCACACAAAAGACTTTTATGGAACCATACCATCAAGGAGGAATCCAATGTAATCAGTACGACTGGATGCATGATTTTCTCGATAAATGGGAAATGAGAACAGTGCTAAGGGGAAATTACTCATCATGGAGAGAAGTGACAAGTGGAGTTCCACAGGGCTCGGTGCTGGCACCAGTATGTTTTTAGTATATGTAAATGACATAGACAGCAACATTGGAAATTGAAGCTACCTAAAGATGTTTACTGATGATGCAAAAATACAGAGGGAAATTACAAACAGACTCTTGCATAGAGCTACAAGAGGAATTAAGCAAGCTTCATGAATGGAGCAATAGATGGCAAATGGAATTCATGGTAGACAAACGTCATGTGATAAAATTTGGTAAAAGTGAAAAAAGACCAAACTGGGACTATAAGTTAGGAAGTTCAACCGTACACACATCAGAAATGGAAAAGGATTTATGGGTACAGACTATCGCTGACCACATAAATGAAAAAGTAAGGAACATGTACACCCACCCCAAAAAAATTACCGTTACCTTTGGGTGCCATGAACTCTGAAATGATTTGTATAAGTGAAACTGTGTTCATTTGGTACTGGTAGTAGTTCAGAACCCTTGGTCCTTATGTCATATTGCATCACACCAGAAGGGTAACGAATATATATTTTTTTTTGTGGGTGTACACACTGCTTGCTAATATGACGATAGCATTCACATATATAAAGGAAGACAGGTTGAGAAAGATAATAACATCATTCATCAGACCAACTCTTGAGTATGCATCAGTAGTCTGGACTCCGCATCTCAAAAAAACACATAGATAAGACTGAAGAGGTACAAGGGCCGCTACAAAATGTCATCAAGTTAACGGGACCTTAGTTATGAAGAAAGACTTGAAAACATGGGACAATACGAGTTCAAAACACGGGACAATACGAGCTTGAAACATTCCTGTAAAGATACATTTAGATAAGAACAATTAGGTAAGAGCACACGCAGGACGTCCATCACCTCGCTTTGCACTGACCACCCTTGGCCACAACTGGCCACACTTAAATAGTATCTCCATATGGGTCAAGCTTTATTAGGTTAAATCAAGGGATGTTTTAATATAAGCAAAAGTGTTGTCCAAATAATAGAATACATCCAGTTAATGCAATAATTCGCTGATGCAACGCATCATCATCTAGGTGTCGTCTGTCACCAAGCGGGTACCAAGGAGATGCAAACTTGTAAGTAGAAGTTATCTTTCTAAGTGAGAATTACCACATGATGAGCACATCTTTTGTAAAGTTAATATGGAAGGAGTTAAGAAAAGCGATAAAGGTAGAAAACAGGACGATGATTTCTCTTCAGAACTGCCTGAAATGGAAACATATAACAAATTAGTAGAGAGTGTGATTAAACTAAACAAAAAATTTCAGTGTGAATTAGATGAAATTAAGAAGCAATCACACATACAGACGGAAGAAAATAAAAAAATAGTAAAGGATTTAACCAAAACAGACAATAAGAGTATTATGGAGGATTTCAGAAACAATACAGAGACAATGAGGCAAGCATGCAGTCTGATAGACCAAAGCAGTGATACTGAAGAGAAGATAACCCAGGTGAATGAAGTGATGAGAAGTTGCAGAGATGAAGTAGAAACTACGTGTGCTGAAATGGTGAAAGTGTGGAAAGACTTGGGAATATTAAAGGGGAGAATGGAGGAAGCAGAAGCAAAGAATGAGGAAAGATCAGAGGAAGAGTTTAAAAAAAAATGGATTGCAGGTACGAAAGTGGTACATAACCAACAGGGAATAAAAAGAAGAAAGGTAATAGACTCAAGCTATGGCAAGTATGTAAACAAGATGGTTATGTTGATGTACTCAAATGTAGGTGGAATGGCGTCTAAATTATTAGAGATAAAAGACTATACCAAAGAAAAGGAACCACATGTTATTTGTCTAACTGAAACAAAATTAACTCCTAAGATATTAAATGAAGCCATAAACTTAGATGAATAAAATATATGGAGAGGAGACAGAAATTTAATAAAAGGAGGAGGAATTATAATCATAACGCAGAAAATCTACAAGTCAAAGAATCAAAACTAGAAATACCCTCAAAAGTAGAACTGATTGCAGTAGAGATTAACACATCTAAAGATAAAGTAATTGTGACAGATTTATACATGCCACCCAAAACAAACACTTAAGAAAGAGGCGAATATGAAGACTTGACAGAAAGTACAATTCAGAGTTTAAGAGCATTGACACATAGAATGGAAGAGGAATATAAAAGAATTATATTAAGTGGGATTTAAATACGTATATAAACTGGAATACTCTACATGCAAGAAGCCATTAAAGCTGTTGGGATCAAAGGCTCCTGGATCTTGTGTAGGAGTTTTTCTTAACACAGCTTGTAAGTGAAATCAGCAGAAAAAGAGGATTTGATGATCCATCAGTACTAGATCTTATATTTACTGGGCAAGAAAATGATACTGATAATATAATGTATCACCCTTCATTCGGCAAAAGCGACCATGCAGTATTAAATTGCAAATTCAGTATTGCGTATGACATAGTTAACAGTAATGAGAGTTACAGAAAAAAGCCTAAACTACAAAAAGTACAACTATCATGACCTAAAGAAGTACTTCTTAGAAATAGATTGGGAAAAATTTTTCTCTGCTCCTTTTATTTATCTACTGGCAAAAGCAATGGGTTGGTATTTTCCTCGTTTATCCTCTTGCATCAATACAACACCCAAACCTTTGAGGGAGGCATCTGTGCAAATTATGAATGGTTTTGTGAAATTAAGATGGGCCAAGCAAGGTGCAAATGTAAGTTTATCTTTTAATTCATTAAATGCTATTTTTTGTACTCACCCCACTGAAATACTGCTTGTTTTTTCAGTAGGTGGAATAATGGTTCTGCTATGTGACAGAACTGTTGTATGAATGATCTGTAGTATCCTGCTAGACCTAAAAACTGTCTTACTTCATCCACCTTTGTGGGTTCAGGGAAAACTCTTAATGCTCGTATTTTGTCCTCAGAGGTGTGGATGCCTTCTGCATCGAGTCTGTGGCCTAAGAATTTAATTAAAGCAAGATTTGCATTTAGACAGCTTAATTTTTAAATCAACATTGGCTAACTTGTGTAGGAGCTGGTCTAAGTTCTGTAGATGTTCATCTATTGTGTGTGTTGCGATTATGTTGTCATCCAAGTACACAAAAAAACCATCACCTAATATTCCTGATAGTACATTGTTCATTAATTGTTGGAATGTGCCTGGAGCTGTCCTTAATCCCATCGGCATTCTTTTATAATGATAATGCCCATTATCTGTAAAGAAAGTAGTGTATCTGTGGGATTCTTCATCTAGCCCTATGTGATAATAGCCACTAAGTAAATCAGTTGTAGAAAAGACCAGATTTTCTGCTCCACTGTTGTGCAGGACATCACCTAACAGTGGCATGGGAAAACGGTCGGGAACGGTTTCATGATTAAGTTTAAGATAATCAACAACTGCCAGCATTTCCCCGTTTTGTTTATGAACAAAGAAGGGTGGTGCGTTCCATGGGGATACAGAAGGTTCAATGATCTCCAAACTTAACATTTCATACATATACTGCTTTGCTAGTGCACGTTGTGAGTGTGCAACTCTGTATGCTGGCACTAGGTTGGTTGTGTATCCTGTTTTATGATAATATGGTTTTGTATTTGATTAGGATACCATAAGTTTTCACCTGGAAATGCGACAGTCTGTCGATGCTTCTGGAGTAAATCTAATAAATCATTTTCCACATCAGAATTATCTGGGCAAACCAAATGCTTCTTTATGCACTCTTTGTCTGACGAGTTTACTCTGCTCGACGCTCGCACTACCGTCACCCTGCTTATAGGAGCTGGGCAAATCTCTAACCTACAGATACCAGTTCCTTTCTTAATCTTCAAATCTCCATTCATGGTGTTAGCTATAATGACATTAGTCTCACCCTTGTTATTTACCCAGCATAGGGCACTTTCTGTCACAAGGCCATTTATTGATAGTCTTTTCTAATACAATGACATTAAAATTTCTCAATTTACTCTTAATCGTATCTTGCATGAATGATTTTGGTGATAAATTTATGTTGTAATTAATGCCTCGTCGGTGAGTGAGCGAGTCACGATTCGATTGTGGGTGAGTGAGTGAGAGGTTGGAGTAGGCTATAAGGCTGGTCTAAGCGCCCGTTTCTTTGAGATTTTATATCAGACTCTACCTTCTTTGTGTTGTGTGTAATTGCTCTTGTGACTCTAGTTTTTCTATAAATGTTGGCTGTAGTATCAGGAGATGAAATTTCCTCTATGAATTCGCAGTCGTAGTTAATTCCATTGAAATGGGGCATCAGTATTATATTTTGTGCCCTCATTACATTTAGTCCAAGAAGCATATTTCCTCTAACTGATAATTTTTCTACAACGTAAAAGGTGGTAATGAATGATTTTGTGGTCTTTGTGAATTTTATGTTTAACTCAATCATACCAATAACTGTTTTTTTTTTTTTTTTTTAACCATCCATTGTGTATAATTTTAAGTCTAAATTTTCCAAAAAATGTAACTTTTCTTTATTTCTAAAAACTCTTTCTAACCCATCTTGCGTTATTAAATTCACTGCTGAGCCTGAATCCAAAAATAATGAAATCTCTTCCTCTTCACATACAGTACAGCAGAGACCAAAATGCTCTCATTTCCAAAAATACTTTCTATGCTTACCATTTGGTTATTTGGTTGTTTTATGTGTTGTCTGGTACAACCTTCCCCTGACTTATAGATAGATACCAGTTTTTCCATTGTTTTACAGTCTGAGGTCCAGTGACCGGATGATTTATGTTTCCTGCAGTATGGTTCAAACCCTTTTGCCTGTCTTCTTTATTCTTAATGTAATACTCAGATTTTGTGTGACCAGGATTTACTCAATAGTAACAGAGCATGTCACTTGAGTTCAACCTACGAGGTGATCTTCCATTTGTTTGTCTTTGTGCCAACCGATGTCTACTGGGACTTCGGCCAGACTTTTGTATCACCCTGTTACCTGGTGTGCTGGAACGAGTCCTTGAGCTAACTTGACTGTTTGTTTGCTTGTATTCTGATCGAGATTGTCTCTGGTCCTTGCCAGGACTTGACTTATTTATCCCTGCTACAGTTTCTGGCACTTTGATCTCTGTCTTGTTGGCCTCTGATGTATTAATCACGCCAGCTTTGCTGCAATTTAAGTCCCCTTCATAAATGAGATCAAGTAAACACATCCCTGGATTTTATGGGATGGTTTTGGAGATCTTTAACACCCTGTCAGGAAATTTGTATAGGGATGATATGTAGCCAATGATGTCAACGACATGCACTGGTGACATATTACCATTAGCTGTGACCCAGTTTGAGTTTTCTAGGCTAGCTAACACGGTTTTCTTAATAGTGGAAATATCTGCTGTTATTTTCCCTAGATCTGAGCCTGAGTGGGTCTACAGTTTGATGTAATTCTGGGGTTATACCACCAAGAAAATTCCTGCCTCCAGAGAATTTCCTGAGAAATTCTGTCTTAAATTGCTCAAATGTCGAAGCTCTCAACAGCTTGTTTGACTTGAGCAAACTGCCAGCTGGGCATCGTTCTTGGCTTATTCTAGCTGAAAAACAGCTATTTTTCCTTTCTCGTTTGTATTGTGTCCCCTAAAGAAATATTGCTGTCACTTTTCAGTAACTGTGTGTATGTTTATTTTATCTTTTTCAGAACCAGAAAATTTTGTGAAACCTTTGTCTTCATGAAAAATATACACTGGAAGTAGAGTATTACTGGAGTTTTGTGGAGGAGGTACTGAACTGCTGTTTGCTGCATCTAAGTTAGCCATCTTTACAGTGTTTTCCTTGCAATCGTCATTGACAGGAAATTTATATGTTTTTCCTAACCTTAATACTCTATGGTCTAAGTTATAGTAAGTCAGTGGTAAATTTTTATAAAGTTCACTATCTACATCTGAAAATTCTGACCAAGTGTCTTCATTTACTTCAGTGTAAATTGCCTCTGTTTCCTGTTCTTTATCTTCTCTATCTAGCGTGGTTTTTGGTTCCTGAGTTTGGTATTCTGCTTGTTCTTGTGTCTCTGAAGGTGTTTCGTCATTTATATTTCGTTGATCGTTTTCTGGTTTTTGTGTTAGGGTATTTGGCACTGCTACTGCTGATTCTTCAGGCACTAAGTTAGGCGGTTTTCTTATCATAATGGGATTACTCACTAAATCACATTCTACATTTCTCTTGATCATTCAGAATAATTAAAATTATAAAACACATATATGTCAGTGTAAATTGTGTAACTGTCTCTCACTGTGTAGTTGGTAATATGTGAATGATGAATCTATCTATCTATATCTATCTGTCAATCTATCTATCTATCTATCTATCTATCTATATATATATATATGGTTCGTTAACTACGTGTTAGTATATTAGTGCTGACTAATACAACCTTGGTTAGAATAAATCGACTCACAAATACAGTAGTGAAGCTTCAGTCGTGGTTGATGTGTGGAGAGGGAGATGTTATGTTTAAGATTGTTGATCCAGTTCAACACGTCAGCATCGTTTGGTCACACAGTCAGGTCAACACGCTCGCCTCTTGTGGTGGTGCAGATGGTGGTGGTGGGGAAAAGTGGTGTAAAGGCCGGTTCACACGAGCAAAATCGCGGCAGTTTTTTGCCGGAATTTGCTTCCCGGTAGAAATTCCGGCAACTTTTTTCGCCGGTATGGAGAGACCGACATGTCGGTCTTTTTTCGCCGGAATCGGGAGAAAGTTGCCGGGCCGATTAAAATGGAAGCACCGAACAAGGCAAAGCTCTGGGAACGAAGACGAATTCGACATTTTTGTGTGTTGACAGTACCACCATTTCGACTTCATCACTTGTGGCCAACAAGTTTATCCATCATGCCTGCCGTTCTCCAGCAATCACAGTTTCCCTCATCTGCGTATTTTGTTTTTCAATGAAGGGTGTCACAAGCCCCAGCAAGTGGTGGTTCTGGGTCTTGTTAAGACGGGTCCACTCATTTAAAGTTTGGGGATCCTCCAAGCTGAGCTCCCTCACCAGCCTGTAATACACACTCTTCTTTTCTCCTAGACAGCCACGGACGAGTCCAGATGCGTGACAGCTCATCTTGAAGTAGAGAAAGTGCAAGTGCAAGGGCTGCACACCTGGTACGAGTACGGCGGTCCATCTTTGTAAACACTGTTGCCGCGTTCCTGCCACTCAGTCCCCGTACGTGTGAACACCTTTCCGGTAGAATTGCCGAAAATCGGCATTTTTCCCCCGCAAATCGGTGAGAAAAAAGGCCGTGATTTAGCTTGTGTGAACCGGCCTTAAGTCAAGATGGGGAGGCGGAGTAGGTGGAGGAGGTCAGCTGTGCTTAACTCAGCTGTCACACAGTTTACTTACTTCCTTGTTCGTTTCTTCTTGTTCTTAACTTGTAGTGTTTGATTTTCCTTACTTGTCGAGATTAACTTGTAGGCTTGTAGAGTTGTCGATAGACGTAAACCGTGGAGTTGTGGTTGGGGTGGTTAGGAGTGGTAGGCGAGGTTGCGTTGATGCTCCGCCAGCTCTCGCTCTCTGTTTTCCTTGTTTTATTGTTTGTTGTTTTTTGTTACTTGTGATTGCATGAAGTCGCCAAATTGAGTGTAGTCGGTTCGTTTGCCGCTGTTGTTTACCGTTGTAGCGGTTCAGGAGAGTAGTCTGCCGCGTATAAACTCATTAGTTATAGTTTGATTGCAGTCGGTTCGGTGTTACCGCTTCACCAGTCTGGATGAGCGTAGCCGTGGGTACATGTAAAGAGATAGGGAGGTTGATTGTAGATCGTCGAAGCACTGCCAGGTTAAAGTCGTGAGGCGTCGTATTGCTTGAACTTGTCGCTGCTTAGTAAAATGGTGTGTCGTCGGCTAGAGTAAATAGGTAGGTCTCTCCCTCTCTTTCTCACCTTCCCCCTTTGTGTATCATAACCGAGGTGAGTTACAGAGCACTCTTAGGTTACGGAGGTTATTGTACACAATTATAATGAAGTGTGATTTACAGCGTAACGTAGCGTGACGGCAAAACCTCCTAGCTGACCCTATCTCCTGTCCTCCGCCCCCGATTGTGCTCTCGGACCTTCTCTAACCCCTTCTGACCTGAAGGGAATCTCTCCGACATTATATACAGCTTGCAGAGGATGTGTATGTGTGATGTAGTGTCTGGTAGATTTCCATTCAAGTGGACTAACCGACTACAGCTGGTTACCCCACATGTATGAATACGTCATGAAATTCTTGATCGTCTGGACTACAAAGAGATTGTTTGAGATACATCATATGTTAAGACATTTTTGATGGTCTGGGACAACAAGATTGTGGATATACATAATGTAGATTGACATTCTTAGTGAGAAGCTGTGTATGTCTCCAGCAGACACTACATCCTGCACATTGTGATATGAGATACATTTTTTTTTTTATAATATGTGACCGACTCTGGGCAAAGGCTACTCGTACACAGCCTGCTATCGAGGCCCAGAAGTCTTCCTACATACCATACACCTCTACATGTCACCACTTCGGCCCTAACACCCACCGTCCATATTAAATACATGCTAGGGCTGTCTCATACAGGACTGGTGTACTGGTATTAGCTGGGATATTTTTACGACATGTCGGCGGGTCTTCTGGTAGATCAGTTAAGTCTGTTTTTATGAAATTCAAATCCTTAAACTGTTCCCTGCCCCAGCGAGGATTTGAACCTGGGTACGCTAGGACTGCAGGCCACCTCTCTACCGACTGAGCCACCGCCTCCCCATACTAGTGCCTATATAATGCCTACATGTGTGTGTGTGTGTGTGTGTGTGTGTGTGTGTGTGTGTGTGTGTGTGTGTGTGTGTGTGTGTGTGTGTGTGTGTGTGTGTGTGTGTGTGTGTGTGTGTGTGTGTGTGTGTGTGTGTGTGTGTGTGTGTGTGGAGTTTTACTTACCAAAATGATGAAACTTCACTGACAAAGTCTTGCTTAGTTGCCATCATAGGAACATTTTCTGATGTCTACTAAAGCAATGCCGTTTTTCACCCGTTTTATAGTTAGAGCATCGCATTCCTCCATCCACCTCCACTCCAAAGTATCCCATCTCCATAGCCACCCTTCCCACCCTCCGGCATCATGCCAGGAACACCTGCACATTCACCATCCTCCTGTCACCCAGCATCATTTAAAAAAAAAAAAAAAAAAAAAAAAATCTATAGCAGGCGATATTCATCACTTTGCTTTCTAATGATTCGTCCATGTGTTTTGCAATAGTCTAATCTACATTGTCTCATGTTTCCATGCAAACAAAATGTGGTTTTGCATATATATTTCTTTTTATCAGGTAAACGATGCATACTGCGGTCTTGTTGTTATACTTATAATTATGCTTTTTAAAAAAACTATGAATACGAGAAACAGATTTCTTTAACACGTGATGTCTCACGAGGTAGGTAAAATACATAATATATACATAGCATAGAAGAGAACATATACCCTGTAGCCTGTTGGCATTCTTATGTACAGTTATAGAAGGCGTAGCTTGAATAAACGTATGTAATGCCTTCAAATAAACCTTAGGGTCTAGATTACAGCTATCGAAATAAAGTTAAATCCACATAATTGATATATACACAAATCCAATATCCTAGCTGTGAGGATTCATTGTCGTTATCTAAGGTTAATAGGACAACCACACAAGGTTTGATCTACCTATCAGTGTCAAGGAGATAGGCAAGGTACGATCTCATGCCAAGCAATATGAAGGAGATAGGAAATATTTTCCAGATAGAAATCCTAAAAAGCGAACTTTCTTTCCCAGTTATCCCTTTAAATCTCCTTCAATTTCTATTGCGTTCATCTTCCCTTAGGCACGTACAATGCAATGCACGTGTTGATGACTCTTTCTAGCACTCCAGTTGTATTAGCAAAGAAAATAATAACGCGATTCTTGTTTGCACCTTTAGAAAAATTCAAGTTAAGGCGCAGATAGCCAGATTTCTCCAAAGGGATACCAACGTCTATATATTCATCAACGAAATTAAAGACTCAAAGACACCACCCTGTGGAAAATGCATCATAGCTTAAAGTGTGTCCAGACTCCCCAAGTCTAGCACTTCTGAAGATGCATGGTATAGACTAGAAATTTGTGGGGAAATTGGCAATGAAGATTATACATTGTTGTACCATTAACACTTATAAGAATATTCGACAACTCCACGTGATTAAAATAAAGGTTGTTCCTTTTCTATTCTCCATTCATACTGTCCATATCAACAATAGCCATAGTCATATTTTGTGGGATAATTTACGCAAAAGAAAGCTCTGCTAAGAAATAATGTGTTCTGTTGTATGTATATTTCACGAGTTTAAGCATCAGGGAGTTATTTAGTGTTTCTTGGGCCAAAGCGTGAGAAACAACTCTATCCTTCCACATTTTTGCCAAGTGTAGTTTAAATATAAAGGTGTCCCCATCCTGGTGTGTATTTATAATCCAGGACTTGTTTGAATTCTAATCTAATCCTTACATCTGTCTTATCCAGCAAATATGCATCTACACTCACCAGATCTAGAAACAGTGGCGCAGTCATGAATTATATCACTGTGTAACAGAGAATTTGTTTATTCAATTTTTTTTAGTCTTGCTAGACTCAGTTTTCCACGCCGATTCCAATGGTGTATGTTTTGTTAGTCTACCTCAAGGTTTTTGTCAATAACTGGCAACTGTTTATTTCCAGGCTCGTTACCGCGTGCCGATGTGATGGCTGACGAATCGCTTACCACGTCACACACACACACACACACACACACACACACACACACACACAATTGGCAACTGTTCATTTCCAGTCTCGTTACCGTGCGCCGATGTGATGGCTGACGAATCGCTTACCACGTCACACACACACACACACACACACCATCTGCGTCCATGGAGATGTCGCTGGTATAAATATTATTGCGTCATGCAATGCAGATCGAGTCAGTTCATTTAATGAGCTAGTCTCACATTGCTAGTTTGGCTGGTCGACGTGTTTTGAGCTGTTTCTGAAGGTGCTTGTATTGATGAGAATGACCAGTAGACGTTCTTGCAAGCTGTCAGCCAATACAAATTGATATGTATGTGGAGAATATATTGAACCGAAGATGATCAAACAAAATCCACCCTGATACCAAATTTGCTTATATTATGGCATGGCAATGGGCGATCAAGATAAGGATTGGGTTCCACACTACACTTGCGTTAGCTGTCGGTCTGCACTTGAAGCTTGGCTATGAGGAGCGGGAAAGAGTATGCCTTTCGCAGTTTCGAGAGAGTGGCGAGAGCCTTCTAATCACCACGATGATTGTTATTTTTGCATTGTTGATATAAGTGGTGCAAAGAGCGTTAACCCATGGGTTGTGAGCCACAGCTCAGGCTAGGTAGCGTCGCGTTGCGAGCCACAGCCCAGGCTATGGTGGCCATGCATCACCGTAAATAAATCTACCACGACGCAAACTTACGCATGGCGCTACTCAAAGACTGAGAGAGAGAGAGAGATTTTTTTCTTTTCACCAGATGATGCCCTGGATGTTTATCTTCAAGTTTTTAATAAAAAAAAAAAAAAAAAACTATTTTCCTTCGTTTTTTGCGCACCATGGGGTGGGATTAAAAAAAAAAGGGTAATTGCGCAATCCTCGGGATAAGGGCAGAAAGAACATTGTATATCCAAATTTGCCTTCTTCAATCTCTCCGGTGCCTCACAACCATGAGCTGGTGCTTCCTGTCTCTCCTGCGAACACGGAAGTTGTCTCTGACCATGAGGACATCGTCGATTACGGAGGGGAAAATGATGAATTGTATGTTGGAGAATGTTCCAGAGACACTCCACATTTTCCCAGTCAGCAAGAACTGGATGACTTGGTCTGAGATTAAGGACTCACCAAGTCCAATGCTGAGCTGCTGGCATCCGCTCTAAGTGAATGGAACTTTTTGGATCCGAGTTACAAGTTGAGTGATAATAATCACCACGGCCAATTTGCATCATTCTTCAAATTTTGTGAAGAAACCTCGCTGTGTTATCGTTTTGATTTTAGGGGTTTCTTCCAAGCCATGGGAGTGTATTACAAGGCCTCAGAATGGCGACTCTTCATAGACAGTTCTGTGATGAGCCTAAAAGCTGTACTTTTGCATAACGGGAACGAACTTCCATCAGTTCCAATCGCACATTGTGTGCAAATGAAGGAAGGCTATGAGAATGTGAAGATACGTCTGACAAAGATCAAGTACTCAGATCACAATTGGGAGGTTTGTGGGGATTTAAAAGTGATTTCGTTCCTACTTGGAATGCAAGGCGGTTACACGAAGTACTCATGTTTTTTATGCTTATGGTACAGCCAGAGAGATGCAGAACATTTCGTGAGGAAAGGCTGTCTTCCCAGAGAGAGTCTTACACCAGACTCGTCCAGCGTTCAGAGAAATCCACTGATCTCCAGAGAGGAGGTATTGCTACTGTCACTACACATGAAACTTGGTCTTGTGAAACAATTCATAAAAGCTATTGACAAGGATGGCGATGCGTTTCTGCATATCCGATCAATGTTTCCCAATTTAAGCGTGGCAAAGGTGACAGCTAGCATATTCACCAGGCCGCAAGTTCTAAGAATGCTTGCAAGTCGTGAACTCTAGGGTAAAATGACTGATGATGAAGAGCATGCTTGGAAATCTTTCAGAGGGGTTGTGGAAGGTTTTCTTGGCAACCAAAGGAGACCAGATTCCGCACAGTTCATCAATGACCTGATTGGTGCTTTCCATCGGCTTGTATGCAGAATGTCAATCAAATTGGACTATCTGCATTCCCTCTTTGATTTCTTCAAAACCAACTTGTGTGCAATCAGTGAGGAACATGGCGAATGGTTCCACCTGGACATTCAGATGATGGAAACCAGATATCAGGGCAGGTGGAATGGGGCAATGATGGGCAATTTGGGGATTGTTGCGTGATTGTCACCTAATATACTATAGCAGTAGCCGTGTGTGTGTGTGTGTGTGTGTGTGTGTGTGTGTGTGTGTGTGTGTGTGTGTGTGTGTGTGTGTGTGTGTGTGTGTGTGTGTGTGTGTGTGTGTGTGTGTGTTTTGGGCAGCCGAAACCACACCTTCAAATCACACCAAAATTGGCGCAAAAATCGCAAAAAATTCGCTGATGTGAGAAAACTTGGTCCCATCATGATTGAAAAACTTTTACTATAATTGATGAGTGGTCAAATTTTGATCAAAAAACGCCACTCCTGGCGTGAGTGCGTGAAATTGAGGTTGCGTTCACCGTAGTTTTTGATGGCTTTCTCGATTGATAATTTTTTATTACAGTTAAAAGTGATCAAAGTTTGGTTCGGAAAACAGTTCATTCAGTACCGGGACTCTTAGAAATCGAGTCTACTCGAGCCATGTGCCACAACCTTATACTTTTTAGACGATCAGAGCCGCCGAATTGAGCGTTTTACTGTGCATTTCCCGCGCTGACTCGGATTACCTGAGATGATCACAACGCCCGCGCCAAGCACGAGGAAACGAGTGCAAAGCACGAGAAAGCGAGAGCGCAGTGCGAGAGTCCTCTGCAGGAGCAAGTGCGAGAGGGCCCATGAGCACTTGTCACTGATACAGAAGAAAGTCAAGATCAAAAGTGCATTTCAAGATACTCTGTGCCCTGCATTCCTTGTTCTGTTACTGTTTGCTTTTGTTTTAAATATTGGTGCTGTAAAGAGCGGATCATTGCGCCAATGAGAGTTCGCCACATGTTTCTTGCAGTGTGGCATCAGTTTCAACACAGCAAAAATGCTGTGAATTTTTTGTGCTCCAGATCATGCCACTTGCACGTCCGTGACCAGGGATGGAAGATATATTCTGCCGTGATGAAGGTGTAATACTTGCTTGTCTCCTAATAATTCAGATCTGTGATGTCCCTTGTTATGAAGGCCTCGAAGTAATCATGCCACTCATTTGTCAGACCACTGTCGGTGTTGTTGAAGAGACATTGTTGTACTAGGATTTTCCTAGTCCAGTGTAGTTCTTCTACACAGGGAGGAACACCAAAGCAGGACTAAATACACCTTAAGAGTACAGGGTAAACACAGAAACTCCAGATGGCAAGGCGAAAAATTTACTGTGACACTAGGTTCACATACAGTTCTATGTCTGAGATCATGAAATCTATCTGGAGGAAATGGTCAGTGGGGTTGAAGGGGAATTGGTGAAGGGAAAATCTGGAGGGGGAAGTCCTTGATATGACACTTACACTTGCCACTTGGGTATTCTCTGGGAAAAGAAGGGGGCCGAGGTCTACGTATGTACGGGTGATGTTGTGTGGTGAATTTTTTTATGCAAGGAAGAAGGAACCAAAGGCTGGGCCCGCACTAACGTTCCTACCAAGAAAGAAACAAAAACAATACAAACGAGAGTCAAATTATTCAAGATCTATACATTTCGAGATGCCTGGACACACTACGTTTGAAAGACTGAGGATCATAGGAAGTAGGAAATACAGACAGAGGGAGACAGTTCCAGAGTTTACCCGTTGCATAAATGAAGGACTGAGAGTAACAGTTAACTTTTGCATTAGAGAGTTGGACAGCAAAGGGATGAGAGTTTGTTGCTAGACGGGTGCTACGCGCCCGTCGTAGGGGTGGAGGGATGCAAGCAGACAGCTCAGAGGAGCAGTGACCATTGAAGTAGTGATAGAAAAGAGATAAAGAGGCAATAGTGCAGCGTAGCAACAAAAGTTGAAGGGAGCCAGTAAGAGGAGGAGCGTTGATGAGACAAATAGCCTTTGACTCCACGCTATTGAGAACAGCTGTATGTCGGGAGCCTCCCCACACATGAGAGTTGTACTCTAAACAGGGGCGAATAAAACCTGTGTATAATGTCAACAACTGTGCAGGAGTAGAGAAGGCACGGAGTCAGCTTAGCACATATAATTTCTTGGAAGCAGATTTTACAAGAGATGCAATATGGTCTTTCCAAGATAAGTCCCGCGTGAATTTACCCCAAGCATGTTCAAGGATGATGCAGGATTGAGGTGGATATTATTAAACATTAGTGGGTACTCCTGGGGAAGATTTTGACTGGTTGATAGGTGTAAAAACTGAGTCTTTGATGCATTAAAAACAAGATTATTTTTACCTCAGTCAGAGATACGAGCCAAGTCAGACATTAGGTGTGCCATAGCCTCATCCCTTGTTTGTTGAAGTAACTGCTGAGATGCACATTGTGGGAACTGAATGGAAAGGTGAAGGGTGGAATCATCAGCGGACGAGTGGATAGGGATAGATGTACAGCTTAGAAGATCACTGATGAATAAAAGGAAGAGAGTTGGTGATAGGACAGAGTCCTGAGGAACACCACTGTTAATAGATCTAGGAGAAGAACGATGGCCATCTACAACAGCAGCTACAGAACGACCAGAAATGAAGTTCTACATGAAGTCACAGATAGAAGAATAGAAACAGTAAGAGGGTAGTTTGGAAATTAAAGATTTATGCCAGATTCGATCAAAAGCCTTTGAGATGTCAAGTGCAATGGCAAAGCTTTCGCCGAAGTCCCGAAAGGAGGATGACTAGGAATCTGAAAGGTAGGTGAGAAGATCGCCAGTGGAGTGTTCCTGATGGAACCCATACTGACGATCAGAAAGAAGGTTGTGAAAAAAGGGATGCTTTAAAATATTTTTTCTTTAAGAATAGACTCGAAAACTTTTGAGACACAGGATGTTAAGGTAATTGGACGATAGTTAGAGGGTTGGGAATGGTCACCCTTCTTTGGGACTGGCTGAATGAGAGCAAACTTCCAGCAAGAAGGAAAGGTACCAGTAGAAAGACAAAGGCGAAAGAGTTTACCCAGGCAAGGAGTAAACACAGAAGCACAGTTCTTGATGACAACAGGAGGGACCCCATCAGGCCCATATGCCTTGTTAGTATTGAGGCCAGTGATGGCAGAAAATACATCAGCTGAAGAAATTTTAATGTCAGCCATGAGGAAGTCAGAGGGGGGAAGTGAGGGAGGAACAGCACCTGAATCGTCTAAGGTGGAATGAGAGGAGAAAGTCTGAGCAAAGAGATCTGCTTTATCAGTAGAAGAAATAGCTACAGAGCCATCAGAGTAGAAATAGTGGTGATAAGGCTAAGGGGGAGATAGGCTACAACCCTGGCTCCAAAAAAATGGAGGACCGACGTCTGGCTCTTTCTCCCTCTAAGTCTGGTGATATGGTTGTGTTATTTGTGGCCAGAGTGGGTCTACAGCGAAGTCAGAAGGGACCCGAGACAGGCGGGATAACAAGTTTATGTCACCAGGCCAGGGATACCTTTTCCAGGGATAGGAGGGCACTCTCTACTTGTGTGTGTGTGTGTGTGTGTGTGTGTGTGGCTGCAGCTTCAATGTCACTTTGGGGAACCCTGCCTGACTCCAGGGAGTGTGTGTTCTGGAACTCCTTCTGTATTGCCAAGCCACCTTTAGCAAGCTCGGAGGTGCTGCGTCTGGCAAGCACATGGGAGCACAGGAATTCCTTCTGCATTGCCAAGCCGCCTCTAGCAAGCCTTGGGGTGCCGCATCTAGCAAAAACTCTGGAACACTGGAACTCCTTCTGTGTGGCCAAGCTGCCTCTAGCAAGCACTAAGTTGACAAGCCCTCACCACTGCTGGTACTGGTGGCTCGATCTTCAATATAGGCGGTGTGGCAGTTCTGGGCTAGAGGGACTTCAGACTGTGAGATGTGCTGGCTCCCTGTGTCCTTTTTGGGCAGACACTCATACCTCTGTGACTCAGTTGTGGCTGCACACATCTTGTCCTGTCCCCTATTTAGCTGGAACTGCTATAGATCCTTCAACCTGTCGTGTTGGGGGCCCTGTGTATTTTACCACCCCCGTTGTCCTGTAAGCCACATCCTTGTGGCAGAAGGTCTAATATTTGGTCTTGGCTGGTGATGGTGGTTGGTTTGAGCTTGTGGAGGAGGCAGTACCAGGAGGGGGATCGCTCATCAGGTTCTCTGGTGAAGTCTTCGATGAGGTCCAGGAGGTGGGGTGGGGATAGCAGGGTAACAACTGGGGCAAGTGCTGGGGCCTCTGAATTCTTCTTTGTTGCCCATCTTGTGAGACCCAGAAGGCATATCGGACAAACATGCTGACTTGGTTCAGTTGTGGCTGGAACGAAATGTCAGTGATGGTATTGGCTGTAGCTGTGGCAGGGAGTTGGATGCTGATCTTTGCCCTGAGGATTGACTTGTCGTCTGTGAAAGCAAACACGAACTACTGCTGCGAAGGGAGAAGTTATTGGCATAATACTGTGGGTGTGAGTATGGGTTGGTGAGGGACTGGATTTTGGTGGGTTGTGGTATTGTACGAGGCAGGGGAGTGGTGGTGGGGATGTCGTGGTTGGAGTGGCAGGGTGTGGTGGTGTTCTGGGGCTGTATCTATCTGGAGGTCACGATTGCTGGCCCGATCTGGTGAAGATTGGAATGCAACTCCTTCAGCTGATCAAGCAGGGGAAGGAAGGCGTGGAGCTGGAGGTAAAATCGAGGTTACGAGGGGATGGAGATGGGATTGAGGATGGCCTTAGGGGTCGTGAGGAGGCAGATGGGATGGGATTTGTGGCGAGGGAGGGGGGAAGAATCCCTGGATGGAAGCACAGAGCGGAGTGGAGTTGTGGTGAATTGAGATGAGGATGAAGCGGTGCTGGCGGGGTTAGGGGAGGGGTGAGGTGTGGGGGTGGTTAGGGGGAAGGGATGGGTTGAGGGGGTGGTTGGCAGGGAGCACAGGGTTGGAGATCTGGGGCTGGTTGGTGTGGGTGAGTGGCTGGGGTTTTGTGGAGTAGAAGAGCTGGTTGAGGGTAAGGTAGAGGTGGGCGGCAATCCTAGTGGCAGGGGTAGTCGTAGGACTAGATGTCGGTGGAGCATGTGGGGTGGGCGAGGAGGCAGGGAGTGAGGCAGTGGTGGCTCCAGGCAGGGAGGGATGGGGTGAAAAGTTGAGGGGGGGACGGGATCAGGTGACAGTGTTGAGTGACATAGAGATATTTCACTTCACTAGGCTCGGTGTTGGTCTGGTCATTCAGACGTGGGTTGTATCGTCTTACATGCCGGTTGCAGTAGACCCTGGCTTTGCCATGAAAGTCAATGACGACCTGGTAAGATTTGGCACGAGTGTAATTTCAAAAGGGCCCAAGAATTTGGTTCGCAACTTGTGGTCGATTGGCAGCCTAGCAACAATGACCCTCAGGCCTACTTGATAGAGGTTGTCTGGTGAAGTCTCATCCATTGATAGCTCCTGGCAGGATTGCATGTGGCAAAGCCGGTCCTTGAGATGTGAGAGTGGATCTCGGGTGGTGGGGTGGTAAGTGGCAAGGCTAACTGCCGAAATGGGAGTAGTGGTGGGGGCTTTCCGAAGATGCGTTCATGGGGCATGATATCATCCTCTTGGAGGCAGGTGTTCATCCCCCATTGTATGATTTTTCACTTGGAAGGGCCAGACCTTGGTATCCAGGGTGACTAGCCAGGTCCAAGGTAGGTTAGCAAGGCTCTGATGACTTCTCTCGCAGATGGCATTTCCCTAGGGGTGGTAAGGAAAGGAGTGGGAGAGGTTGTACCCAAACAGCTGGGACAGTTGTTCCCAGGCTTGGTCTGAGAATTCCGGGGTGTTATCCAAATGTAGGGCCTATGGAAGGTTGAAGTAGGGAAATATGTCAGTGATGAGAGCTTCTGCAACTGCCACAGTGGAGTGGGACTTGGTGGGGCAAGCAACTAGAAATTTGGAATAGGTGTCTACACAGGTAATTACAAATCAGACAGTGGTTTTTGGTGGAAGAGGGTCCATGACATACACGGCCAGCAGCAGCCAAGGTCGGGTGGTTGTTAGGTGTGCGGTGGGTCCTGGGGTTCGAGAGATGTCCCTCCCTAGGGTACAGATCCTACAAGCTTCTATGACTCATTTGGTGGAGGCTGAAGGATGTGGCATCCAATAGATATTTCTGAAAGTCTGTAACAACTTTTGCTGTCCGAGGTGGATCCCGTTCCCATGGTGAAGGTGGGTCAGGTCATCCACTTCTTTTAGGTCCATTACTACATAACCAGAGAGGGTATTGAGGTGGTCTCCTACCCTCACCAGCTTGATAAAGATATGGTGGGGCATCCATGCTGGTTTTTGGCTAGTCTCCCATTGTCGCATTAGGGTGTTCTGTGGTGCGCTGTATCCTGTTTTCTGTGTTATGAGGAGCAAATTAAAGGGAATCCTCGACAAGGCATTGGCGTTAGTGTGGAGTTTGCCAGGGCGACATGAGATATCGAAACTGAACTCCTCAAATGTTTCCCTCCACCTTATTGAGAGGGCATCTGTAGTCTGAGATCATCACAGCCACTGTAGGAATTGGGGGTTGGTGATGACAGTGAGTGAGGTGCCCAGCAGGTAGGATCAGAAGTGCTTGAAGGTCCAGATCAATCTGAAGCACTCGCATTTTCTGGTGGCGTAGTTGACTTCTGATCGTGTCAGTGTCCTACTGGCATATGCCATGATGAATTTTTTGCCCTCCTGGACTTGCGCGAGGATGGCGCCAATCCTGACTAGGAAGACATCAGTGTATATTCAGATAGGCTGTATATAATCCGGGAAGGCGACTGTTGGCACTGTGGTGAGGTAGTACTTGAGTACCTTGAAAGCTTCCAGCCTCTGGGTAGGTCACTGGAAGTCCTCTCCTCTTTTTGTCATGTCATGTAGGAGATTTGCGATGGAGGCAAAATTTCGGACGAATCTCCTGTAGTAGGAGTCTAGGCCAGGGAAGGCACAGACTCCTCTGACATTTGTAGGTGTGGTGATTTCTGTGAAGGCTTGCAGCTTTTCTGGATCTGGGGCGAGCCGTTTGCATGAGATGATGTGGCCAAAGAAAGTGACGGACTCTCGGGCCAGGTCACATTTAGAAGGTTTGAGTTTATGCCCCGCAGTCTGTATGCGGTGCAGCACCTGGCCTAAGTGGTAGAAGCGTTCCTTCCAGGTGCAACTGAATATGATCACATCATCCAGGTAAGTGAGGCACGTCTCCCAGGTGAGCCCTTGCAAGACCGACTCCATGAGGCAGAAGCTGGCTGGCCCAAAGGGGAGGTCATAAAATTCGTACAGTCGGCTGCTGCTTTTGGAGAAGGCGGTTCTGGTATGCTGTTTGGACTGGGTGGGTACCTGCCAGTAGCCCGACTGTAGATCTAAGGTGGAGAACCACTATGCACCATACAGAGAGTCTAAAGGAGTCGTCAGTATGAGGAAGTGGGGTGGCATCTTTGATGGTCAAGTTGTTTAGGTGGCGGTAGTCGATGCAGAACCTCGTAGATCCGCCTTTCTTCTTTACTAGGACTATGGGGGAAGACCAGGTGCTGCTGGAGGGTGCTATTATCCCTGCTTCGAGCATTTCTTTGGCCTGGCGGTCTTCCTATTGACGTTGTGCCAGTTTTTTTTTGGCACGATGGCTGGTGTATAGAGGGTCCCGTAGTGTGAAAAGGGTGGTGTAAGATCTCGGTCCAGCCCAGATCTCCCGGGTGCAAGGTGAACACCGCCTTGTATTGGAGGAGTAGTTGCTCCAGGTCCTATTGGTACTGTGGGGGAAGGTGAGAGGGAATGTGTGGCAAGGATGGGGTGCTAGGGTTGAGCATGCTTGTTGCTCGTGGTGATTCTGGAAGAGTGTTGAATGTCTCCAGGTCTCCTATGACCAGTCCTTTGGGGAGAATGAAGGGTTTGTTGGAGGCACTTGCGACTCTGACAGCACTGAGGTGAGGGGGAACAATGGCTGGGAAAATCAAACAGTTAGCAGCAAATGGTTGGTCCATCTGCGGGGAGAAGTGCTGTGGTCGCTGGGCCGAGGTATTCAGCACCTAGGCCAGGTGGTAAGGGGGCATTGTGATGGTTTTCTTTGTGATGGGCTGTACCACCGTGTGTAGGCCAGCTGAATACAGGTAGCCCTCGAATCAGAGCCGTCTGCACTGGCAGCCTATGGTGGCTCCCAGTTTTTGTAGTAGGTCCAGCCCAAGATAGCCGTCATACACTGTACACTTGGAGTTGGACACTTTGAACAGGTGGTTAGTGTGGGCGGACGGTTCTGGGGTTGTTACTACGAGAGGGTGGGTTTTGCCCCTCAGAGCTAATGGTTCATCCCCCCCACCTCCGCATGAGGTCAGTAGATAAGGGTTGGAGGAGCTGGAAGGCAGCCTGATTTTTATTGTAATACCATGTGTATGGGGAGGAACACACGGTGCCTGTGTCCACCAGGAGCCAGGCAGGGACTCCTTGGAGCTTGATCTTTGTGCAGACTGGGATTTTGAGCTGGTTGCTGGTTGCCCCTGCCAGGGCCAGAGCTGACATGGGAGGGTCTAAAAACACTAAGCTCATCTTTGGTGTTCATCTCTTCTAGGGGCATCTCCTCATTGTTGAGCAGAACAGCTGGGTCCATTTCGCCCTCGAGTTCTACCTGTGTGTTTTCTGTATGGGTGCCATTGTTAGTTACACAACGTGGGATGGCGTGGGGTGATAGGGGTAGGCCCCATATATTTGCCGGTTCCATCAGGCCTTTATTTGTTTCCACATGTCATGTAGGGCACAAGATGCATTGCATGCCTTGAACTGCCAAGGGTTGATCAAGATTAAGCTATCTTGCTGCTGTGGTTTATCTTGTGGAGATGGAGAGAAACAAGGATAGAAGGGGCAGTGTACCTCGCCACTTTTCATTCTTACAATTTGGCTGCATTGGGATGCAGCACATGGTCCAGATTGCCTTCTGTCTCCCCACAACTGCTGCTAACAACCATCAGATTGTTACTGTGTCTGTATTGAACCCTTGGGTGTCGTGGATGGTGAAATGTTTCTATACAGCGCTGGGTAGGACATGTGTCAGGTGGGCGAAAATGTGTTGGTTACACTGCTCCTCCGTAAGCTGGGCATACATGGACATTATGAGTTTCCACAAATCTGCTAGGGTAGTGTCCAGGTCTCCCTCGAACATTACGTTGCTAAGTTGTGACAGTGCGACGACCGCCCTGAGGGATGGTTGGACAGTGTTACTATTTGTTTGAATTCTATCCATGTTAGGGCTGCATTAATTTTCCTAGCTACCAGGGCAACCGACTTCCCTAAGTGGGATAGTGATACTGCAGTTTTTTGCGCATCCTCCTCATAAACTATGTTCAACAGCGGCTTGACTAACTGCATATAGGTAGTGATACCATACAATTCAGGGTCATACTTTGGGATGGGAATGTGGGGCCTTTGTGCTGTCATGTTGGCATCTGTGTTTCATGTACCTCAGCAACCGAAAATCCGCATTGCCATCCCTCTGTTTTTAGAACCACCGCTAGCCACCAGTGTTATAGTAGGATTTTCCTAGTCCAGCGGGGTTCTTCTAAATAGGGAGGAACACCAAAGCAGGACTCAATACACCTTAACCCCTACGTGCTGGTTGACAAGTATAGCCGTCACAATTCAGGGCACAGAGTGCCACTGGTTGACGGGATTAGTCGCAAGCATCTTCCCACCACCCTTTGAACTCGCAACCATTCTCTATGACACCCATAAGGTAGGTAGGTCCCCGAGGTACCCCACTGATGCGTGGCTCGGTCTGTACATGGCACTGGTAGAGTGAAGAGCCATGTCTTCACCATCATCCTCGTCTGATTCTGTCCCACGCGCACAGGGCCAATTGCATCATTGACCCCCGCAAAAGTTCTGCCCTTAGTGCCAGGGAAAGGGCTCAGTGACTGTGCCATCGGCCGTGCCTTGGACGAAACCGTGTCCTCATGGACACTTAGTGAGAGTACTTCTTCCAAGGAAAGAAGTTACCATGTGGAGAATGCACTTTCGCCCTCCGACCGCTTCCCACTCTCAGATGCCTGAAAAGACTCAAACTTCTGCAGGAGGAAGCAGGGCCTTCGACAGTGACAAGTTCACTGAGGAAGAGGATGTAGATGACCCAGCACACCAGGCAGGTGAGCGTGGAGTTGTCAGTCATCTGCGAAAAAACGCTGACAGCAGTCGGGCTAAGCTGTGCAGACTACTTCCGGCAGCATGGGCTGGTAGAGATTGGCCATACCACAGCAGGTTGTTAGGCATACAGGCGGTGCCACGTCTGTAACACGACCAAATGCCATCCCCAAGGAAGAAAAGAGACAGCTACCAATGTACAGAGTGCAGGGGCCCCCTGTGCCCTAAATGTTTTTGCGAGTATCACTCCAAGCGTGATTACTGAGCAGGTGTGTGGGAAAAATGTAAATAGTATACAGGTATGCACAGGTGTATGCTTTTTTATACATAAGTAAAATGTTAGATTTTATAAGATATATCTAGTAGGTGCTAAGATATAAGTGTTTTATAGTAAATTCTACAAGTGCAATGCAATAAGTGTTACTGCTTATTGGTTATTGGCGAAAACATTATTGGAAATACCTTGAGTTAGCCTACCTGTTACATGAAAGAAAACCACTTGTGAGCAGGCCAAAAACAAAATTATCTGATTGGCTATAACTAATTTTTTTTTCCCTCGATACTCAGGAAATAGTGCTGAAAATGTATGCATATGTGTATTTGTGAAGTACAAATAATGAAAGCTGTGTATCACATTTGTAAGATTTTCACGGTGCCCCTGATTAGTACAAATAAGTCTGAATTATAGTACAAGTAATTACCTCATACTGAACCATACTGTGAACTTCCACAGCATTTACTTGTCAAAGTGCAATTACCCATAATTGTGATGTCAAGTGCAATTATAAGTGGCATAGTAGTGAAAAATTATTATAATTGATGGAAGATGTGAGTAAAGAAATTGAAAGAACTATTTTTTCCCACACTTCTATGGGGTATAGTGACACTATGAAATGGGCGGAAAACCCTTTGGGGAGCCACATGGACAGGGTGATGACTCATCCTTATGATGATGAGTAAGGAAAAGTCGAGGATCAAGTGGAATTTTCCACATTCCTTCCAAGGACGCCTGGGCATTGTTACAGTCACCACTCCGGTCAGTGCTGCCAACACTTGCCAATGAGTCCAAAGTCACTGCCACTGGCGCACGCACGGATCCAGCCCTCCTCAGTGTGTAAAACCAGTCGTCTTCAACTTATCCTTACTCATTGAGGGGACCACCTGGAGACCTCGGGATACTTTCATTTGAAAGAGGAAGAATTGGTGAGTCTTATGTGTCCTTTTTTTTTCTCTATTATAGTTTGGCAGATATTAGGGTTTGAAGTAATTTTTTTTTTTCAAAATCTTGGAAATTTTCTATGAAGAGGAGTGGGTAATGGCATCCCGGTGGATGAGGGTTAAGAGTACAGGGTAAACACAGAAACTCCAGATGGCAAGGCGAAAGATTTTTTATGACACTAAGTTTCACATACAGTTCTGTGATTGAGATCATGAAATCTATCATGAGGAAATGGCCAGTAGGGGCGAAGGGGAATTGGGGAGGGGGAAATCTGGAAAGAGATGTTCTGGATATGACACCCACACTCATTGCTGGGATATTCTGAGGAAAAGAAAGGGGGCCGAGGTTTAACTCTGTGTCCATATGGGTGTTGTAGTGTGGTGAATTAGTGGTGATAAGTCTAAGGGGAAGATAGGGTACGACCTTGGCTCCAGAAAAGTGGAGGCCCGATGTCTGGCTCTTTGTCCCTCTTAGGCTGGTAATAGGGTTGTGTGATTTGTGCCCAGAGTGGGTCAAGTGGTGATGTTAGAGGGGACCCGAGACAGTTAGGACAACAAGTTTATGTCAGCAGGCCCTGGATTCCTTTCCCAGGGGTACGAGTACTCTTTACTGTGTGTGTGTGTGTGTGTGTGTGTGTGTGTGTGTGTGTGTGTGTGTGTGTGTGTGTGTGTGTGTGTGTGTGTGACTGGCTCCAGCTTCAACCTCACGTTGGAGAAACCTACTGGACTCCGGGGAGTTTGTGTTATGGAACTCCTTCTGCATTGCCAAGCTGCCTCTTGCAAGGTCAGGGGTGCTGCATCTGGTAAACACACAGGAACACAGGAACTCCTGCGTGACCAAGCTGCCTCTAGCAAGGTCAGGGGTGCCACATATAGCGAGCACAATGGAACACTGGAACTCCTGTGTGGTCAAGCCGTGTCTAGCAAGCCCGGTTGTGCTGCCTCCATCAAGCACTAAGCTGACAAGCCCTCACCGCTGCTGGTACTGGTGGATCGATCTGCACTATGGGTGGTGTGGCAGTCCTCAGCTAGAGGGACTTCAGACTGTGGGATGCACCAGCTCCCTGTGTCCTTCCTGGGCAGACACTCATACCTCCGTGACTCGATTGTGGCACACACATCTTCTCCTGTCCCCTTTTTAGCTGGAACTGCAGTAGATCCTTCGACATGTCATGCTGGGGCCCTGGGTATTTTACAGATGTTCAAGGAAGCAGATAAACCCTCCGAACACGTGACAAGGGTCGACTGAGGTGACGACAGCAAACGTGATGATGGTATTCTACGCCCACGAACCCTATCCATTCTCATCCGTGATGGTAGTGGTGGAGACGTCAAGGGCATGGAAGAGCCAGAATTTGGGCTTGAGAAAGCAGGAGTCGATAGTAGGGACACTAGGCATGGTGGTGAGGGTGATGCAGGATGTGGTAAGGCTGATGATGGTGAGGATGAGGGTGATTGCATGGTGAGAGTGCACCGCATTGCAAGACGTGATTGCGGGAGGTCACTGGCCCTCCATTCCCTCCATTCTCCAACAACTTTTATCGCCCTCCTCACATGCACTTGGGACTTGGTGGGTGTCAGTTATTCCATTACTGTCCTCATTATCACCATTTGTCCCCAGGTGGTCTGGGTCAACATTACTCTCTGCTACCAGTGTCAAAAAGCAGGTTTTACTAATTAGGTGGGTTGAGGGTAGCAGACTTCTTTCACCTACAGCACAGTAGTCTGAATCAGGATCACTCTTATTGCTCCTGCTGATGGGAAGAAGGTGCCTTTTGGGTGCGTGGGTGCACTTCCTCCTTGGTTGAAGGGGGTGGGGATGAAGGGATAACGGGAGATTCAGCGTGAAGTCATGACTCCATCATGTCCAGTGCATGACTGCTGGAGTATAGTGTTAAACATACAGGCCTGGGTGTAACCCACACTGCCACTCATCAAGCATAGACAGCCATTTGGCGACAGAACCACACACACAAAATACAATTAATTCCCGTGGACCTTCTAAGCTATGCATCATACCTGCCGTCATACCACTTCCTGATGGAGCATCGCAGTTACGGGGTAAATTGTTAAAAAATCTCTCTCTCTCTCTCTCTCTCTCTCTCTCTCTCTCTCTCTCTCTCTCTCTCGTACTTGGGTGGCCCGTTGGTTTTTACCTCTACACTGTGTTGTCTTTTCTCAGCCACGTTAATTGTCCAGTTTTTGCAGAGATATACAAAAAGGGTATAACTGTGGTACAGAGGGCAATGGATATTTTTCAAACTCCTATAAAAGGTCTGGTCACCCTGAATTAGGTTGCATGACAACAGCAGAAATAAAAGAAAAATGCACAATCGTTGTAAAGAGATTAAGAGAGGTCTGTGAAAATATTAAGGACATGGGAAGGTTCGCTGGTCGGTGTCACCAGTTCTGATTCCTAGAACATATATTAAATTGTGGATCTGAGTCTGTCATGTGGTCTGGTGGTCTAAAGCACCAGATGAGTGAAGCACTGTGGATCTGAGTCTGTCATGTGGTCTGGTGGTCTAAAGCACCAGAGGAGTGAAGGCTGAGTTCGCTGTGCATTGGTTTTAATCTCCAAGAATCAAGTGTATGTTTTTGATCATATATTGTCACAGGGGACATAGGCCAGACAACTACCTTTTAATGTTCTCCACAGTGCTAGGATAGTTTTGGATCCCTGCTCTTGACAAGAGGTTATAAAAGCCTAGATATTACTGTTTCTGCTTTTACCTGGTATAAGCTAAATATTCTGGTGGTATAAGCTAAATGTTTTAGTGGTGCAGAAGGCAAACACGGATCCCAGTGACCAGGAGATAAAGCCGAGATAAGGGGAAAGAAAAGAAAGACAGTACATCTCCTACTTGAAGCCTCTCCCTTCTTTGTACTACAGGGAACATGCCTCGCCCTGGGGCTCTAAGACAACGATACTGACAGCTTAGGTACAGACAGCACAGCTCATATTGGAGCTCAGCCACATGACATCAGAGCAAGTCCAGCAGCAACTACGAGGAGCCAAGAGTAATGAGGATATAAAGCACTGTGGCTTTTCACAGTGACTTCATAAAGATGCCACAACATAAATCACATCTCATGTATACAGCCTAGATATGCTACACATGGAAGTGAAGAGATGGAGATACATTAGTCACACAGGAGTTTACTTCATTTCCATCGCTTATGTGAAGGTCTGATTTATATTGAAGCAGACCAGTGCACAGCAGGGGAAACAATTTACAGTCTTGTCTTTCTCATGTTAAAACATAATAGTTTTCATTCTTTAACTTAGCAGAGATGTTTGTCCTTTTTAAACTAATTTCAATTACCGGAACTCAGTAACAGAATTAAGAAAATAGCACAGCAGTAATATTTTCTTATTCTGGTCGGTGGGGGCGCCCATCATCCACCCACTCAGTGTAGTGGTACTCTTATTTCAGGGTAGCTCTACTTTGAGTGACAGGCCAAATGATTTCCAGTAAACTTGGAAATCATTTGATACGCTGGGTGGTAACCTTACAACAAACACGTGTTCCCTACGTGTCAGCAAGTGGGTTGGCAGAGGGTTAGTGCCCCTCAGTGGAAAACAACTAACTAATAATACAAACAATAGGCCTCGGACCAGGACAGACAAACAAGTGAGGACCAATGAGCGGAGAAAGGACATGGTTCGGATTGTGACATGGAATGTAAGGGGTGCAAATGGTGCAGTTAAAGAATGAGATTGTCCAGGTGCTTCAGAGTGCAAAAATGGACATTTGTGGATTAACGGAGACTAAATAGGGAGGTGAGAGTGTAAAAGAGTGGGAGTATGGATGGGGTATATGTGCGGGAGCAGGCGAGAATGAGAGAACAAAAGAGGGTGTATATATTGTTGTGTACAAGATATGGAAGGAGATTATAAGAGAGTATATATCAGTTAGTTCAAGGGTTCTATGGGTAGGATTGAAAGTAGGATTACAAACCTGATGGATTGTGTGTGTGTGTGTGTGTGTGTGTGTGTGTGTGTGTGTGTGTGTGTGTGTGCACCAACGCAAGATCATGCAAGCTGACTGAAAGAAGAGTTCTGGGAAATGTGGAAGCATGCATGGAAAAGTCTGACAGGAATGAGAGAATGTTTTTGATTGGAGATATGAATGGAAAAGTAGGGAATGTGTTGGTGGATGGAGTAGTTGATGAGTGCGATGTGCCTGCAGAAGTGGATGAGAATAGCAGTGCTCTAGTGGACATTTGTGCAGGGAGGGGGTTGGTGATAGCCAATAACCTCTTTAGACACAAAATGATCCACAGGTATGTACATGGCGAGTGATGAGAAAGGGGGGTGGTGAGCTGAATGAACGGAGCCAGACAATGAAGAAAGAAATCGGAACGGCGTGAATGGGAGACCTGTAGATACAGGTGCTGCCTCGCTCGGTCGGGAGGACAATGTGCGGACAGGTAGCACTCGACCGTCATCAAGCGACTGTCCGTATTGCCAACAAGATGAGAATTGCTACTTGGAATGTAAATAGAATGAATCAGATTGGAAACTTCGAAAATGTAAAGAGAGAGATGAAGAGAATGGAAATTGATATAATGGGACTTTCAGAGCTTCGATGGTTGGCGTTAGGAGAAAAATGATTCAGAGGTACAGATGGTATACTCTGGAGGAGACGAACATCAGAGAGGTGTCAGAATGATGATGACGGCGCGGGTGACAAAGAGTGTTGAGGGATTTTGGGCGATATCAGATAGAGCACTGTTAGTGAAAATTGTACTAAACCTATGAAACTGAATATTATACAGGTGTATGCTCGGACAACAGAATATGATGAATATGAAATGGATTTGTTTAATCATGATGTTGAAAAGGCAGTAGCACAATGTATGGAACATGAGATTAACGTTGTAATGGGAGATCTGAATGCAAAAGTTGGAAGAGAAAGATACTGAGACGTAGTGGGAATGTTTGGATTGGGTGACGTGAATGAAAGAGGAGAAAGGTGGAGAGAATGGTGTAATTTGTAGAACTTAGTGATAATTAATACATGGTTCAGACATCATTCTAGAAACCTCTGGACGTGGAGAAATCCTGGCAACATCTACAAAAACCAGATAGACTATATTACAGTAAATAAAAGGTTTAGAAATTCAGTTACAAATGTTAAGACCTACCCGGGAGCAGATTGTGGTATTGGATGTGATCATGTTCCTGTGGTGGCAACCTTTAAAGTTAAACTGTCAGAAGAAAAATGAGGCACAAAAGAAGAGAGTGGAGTTATCTTGGAATGGAGGAGAGAAGAAATGAGTTTCAACTCGAGTTAAGAAATAGGTATGATATACTAAGCGAAGAAGAGCTGAATGAAGGTGGGATTGAACAGGAGTGGAAGCACTTGCAGACGGCTATTTTGCAGGCAGTGGAGGAAACCGTAACAGAAAATGAACAGGAAAGAAGACAACAGTGGATTACTGATGATATTTTAGCAATGATGGAGGAAAGAAAAAGAGAAAAACATAATGAAAGTAGATATAGAGAATTAGATGTTGAAATAAAAAGAAAAGGCAAAGAGAAGAGGAATGGTTGAATGAAAAATGCCAACAAGTAGAAATATTACCGAGAACTAACACTAGGAAGATGTATAAAGTTATTGAAGAGATAAGAGGAAGAAAAAGAAATACTATAAGTTCAGTAATAAAAGATAAAAATGGAAACATTTTAATGGATATATAAGAAGTATTAAAGAGGTGGGAGAATATATTCATGAGCTTTATGATGATGAGAGAGGAGTTAAACCCGAGATTGAAGGTGAAATGAGCGGACCAGTCATTTTAAAAGAGGAAATTAAAAAAGCTATGAGAAATATGGGTAAGAATAAAGCAGAAGGAGAGGATGGAATGGTGGTTGAGATGATGGAGGCAGCCGGAGAATTTGGGTTAGGAAAAATAACCACTTTGACAAACAGAATATGTGATGCTGGATACATCCCAGACACAATAAAAGTGTCTCTGTGGCCATACCAAAGAAAAATGGAGCACTGGAATGTGATAAGCATAGAACAATAAGTGTAATGAGTCAAATGGGGAAAGTATTGTTGAGAGTGATAGAGGAAAGAATAAGACGAAACATAAATAGCTATGTGGCAAATGAGTAGTATGGATTTCGAAGGAGCAAAGGCACTAGAATTGCTATTTTTTCATTGCGAATGCTGATAGAGAGATCTCTGGATGTACAGAAGAATTTATACTTGTGTTTTGTGGATTTTGAAAAGGCCTTTGACACCGTGAGGCAAGGGGAGATGGTGAGAATGTTGCGAATGGTTGGGGTAGATAGTAATGATATAAGAATCATTGTAAACCTGTACTGGAATAAAAATGCTGCTGTTAGAGTCGGAGAAGAGAAGGCCGAGTGGGTGACTATAAGAAAAGGAGTAAGACAGGGATGTGTTCTGTCGCCAGACTTGTTTTCTTTATACGGACAAGTTGTAATGGACGAACTGAGGGAATTGGAGGGGGTCAAGGCAGGGCCGTTTCCACACAGGGCCGGAGTGTAAGTCTGATGACGTCACAGTCGGAGGCCGACTGCCTTGAACCACCATCTGTCATCTTACATAATACCACTAAACTAAGCTGGAAAATATATATATATATATATATATATATATATATATATATATATATACAGATAGATAGATAGATATAGATAGATAGACAGATATGGAAAAAAAAAAAAAACGGATGAAATGCAGGACAAAACTCATTTAGGATGCTGCAGTATATACTGAAAGTAGTACAAATATTAAAACTATCCAGATACAAAATAATTAACTTAATTCTACTGCAGGGTAGACAGTTTTCTTCTCTTCGAACCACTTTGATTTATTTCATTGTTATATGATTTTGAAAAAATATTCAATAATATATTTGCCATTGACCAAATACAGAACAGATGGATTTTCTTCACACAAATACCATATGAGCAATGTTCATTGAAGTCAAATTCATTCTCTTCCTCACTATCCAGATACAAAGTAATTTACTTTATTCTACTGCAGGGTAGACAATTTTCTCCTCTTGGAACCACTTTGATTTATTTCATTGTTATAAGATTTTGAAAAATTATTCAATAATACATTTGCCATTGGCCAAATACAGAACAGGACTTTCTTCAGAGAAATACCACATGAGCAAAGTTCATTGAAGTCAAATTCATTCTCTTCCTCTCTAATATACAGTTCAACTGAAACCTTTCTTTGGTTACTGGACTGGAGGAATGTTTCCTTAAAATCTACCAAAACTTGGAAAACCTGGTACGTCCTAGTACATACAGACAAAGTAAAGTCTGAAGGCCATTTCAAGCCTCCTCTGTCAAGAAATGTGAAGTACAGACAATTTTCAGAATTTTCAATGCATAACTGCTTATCCAAGGACAGTCGAGATCCACAGTTAGAACATTTTAGTTTCTTCTGAACTACATAAGCTATATAGCCAGCAATATATGTCAGAACACCAATATCCTGCTCTTTTAAGACTTGCTCTTGCACTAAATCACCTATACTGGGATAATCGTCTCCAATATCACATGAAGAAATCTCAAAATCATCTAAAGAAGATTTGATTTCTTTGACTGCTAGTGGTTTTGACTTTGAAGAAGCCATGGAAAGTACATTCATAGTCTTCAACTTTTTTTCAGACTCCATTCCTTGTACTACAGATATACTGTAGTTGCCCCCACTCATTTGTCTATACTGACCAAATCGAGCTTCTATTTTGTCAGTCTGAAATTTACCAAGTAAAATGTACTGGAAGTGATGGTGTTTAAAGAGGTAGTCACACAGGGAAATCAACGAGCATGATGTGTGTCTCAGAGCAAAATGAGTTTCCCTTGACAGCTTTCCCACTCTGACCTTTTCCCCATTATGAAGGGGACCTAATTCTTCCCAAGCCCTAAGCCATTTGCAAAAGCTGTTTAAAAATTTCAAATTAGGATCCTGAGAGGAGTCTTCCAGAACTGGATTACACTCCTGTAGTCTGAGAGGCTTTCCTTTATACTGTGATTTAACATTGACTATATTCCACCACGAAATTATTTGTTCCAGAAATTCAATGGTACCTGACATATCATCACTTCCCAATGTTTTGAGGGCTGCAACATTCTTTTCATCAAACAATCTAACAACATATTGCACATTCTGTCTCTCCAAATTTGAAGGAAACAACACTTTCTCATATAAACTTGGAGCTAACTTAACATGCTTATTTCGCTCCTGTGAATAAATCTTTTTTAATGGCAGCAAACTTGCTTCCTTTGCAGTACTGACATCCCCAGGTGAAGGAATCACAAAGGTCTGAATTGGATTTTTTTGATTTAGCTAGTTATTTCTGATACTCTTCAGCAAGTGAACCGAATCAAAAAGCAAAAACAAGGGCTCACTGGGATTACAGGAATTTGGTACAGAACTACTAAGAACCCCACCACACAGCTTTTCAAACATATTCCTGTTTACACGATTGTTGTCTGAGAAGAGTGAAATTACTCTGTATCCTATGTCATAGAGAAATGTCAAAACTCTCTGTGTCAGATCAAGAAATTTATCTGCTGTAAGATTACTAACTGGATACAAAGCAGCAATGTGTTTGTTTGATGACAGAAGTGAAGGTATCATAAAAGCTTGCAAAGTTGAAGCTAGTTCATGAGAATTTTCAGACATTCCGTGGAGTTTACCACCTTTACAAGCTAAGCTCTTTTTAACATGAATTTCATCAAGCAGGACATTGACCAGAGTTTCTTCACTTTTCAAAGGTGAAAATGTTTGCCTCAAAAATGCCTCATGTGAAAAATCAAATGCTCCCTGTTTAGTGTCACATACACTTAGCTTTTGTAAGTACTTAGGATGGGGGAGTATAAGTACACCACTTTCATGAAGAGACCTGTAAAAAGAGGGGCTTGTATAATAAACTGTGCAAGCCCAAATCAAGAACTCACAACTGTACCTTGGTGTTTTCAGAATAAATAGGGAAAGTTGTTCAGTGCACAACCACATTATATTATTGGAGTCTGAGGCGTCAGTCATTAAGTTTTTTTCATATATGTCTTTAATCACTGTTATACAGTACTTAATCTTATCTATATCAGTGCTACTGACATCTTGGTAAGCTCCAAAGTGATTTAACAGTGAATCACTTAGACCACAAGCTGCACAAGTTGTCGGGTCCTAAAATCCAGTTGAATTTTCTAGTACCGTAGGTAAAGCGATGTCTTGATGCCATGCTGAAACTGATAAGTCAGACATCACTTTAAATGACACCATCACCTTTGGCTGATCATCACAATTAACTTTGAGAAAAGACACATTGCCATTATTAACAACTGACATCCAAGCTTTTGTAAGTCTATTTTTAAATTCACCACAGAATTGTGAGAAGCTTTCAGTACGGTCTTTCTCAATCCACTCATCGAACGCTGATTCATCACGCATAGCTAAGCGTTTTTCCCGTTCCTCTACAGTTGTTCGTTTTGGTGGCATCTTCCTGGAGAGGTATTTTGGCTGGTTTGGGAAAACTGAAGGGAAGGCATCTTTTGCTAATTTCGGAGTACCTCTCTTTGCTGTTATCACAGTTCCATCAGGACGAGTTACTGTGTCTTCCCTAATGACAAACTCAGGGATAAAATGCTTTTCACACAGAACAGCATCATCAGAGGGTGAGAAATCCTTCCTGTGAATAACTCTTATGTTCAAGGAAAATTGATAAAATATTTTCTTTTTATAATTTGCTGAATGCAGATAATAATTCTTAGAATATATATTTGAATATTTTTTTTTTCTCAATGCATTCTTACTCACCTGGAACATCACTTTTTAACCCTCTAGAAGCCTGATGGGACCCAAAGTTCCCCCAATTACCGGGTATGTTTTTTCAGTTATCTACTTTTTGGTAATTTTCTGGAATGAGTGTATTCCTTAGATTCCTAGGTAGGGGATATCTACAAATGGAAATGAAAAAATAAGATTATCCTTTCTATTTACCTTTGTAAGATATGTACCGTAGTCTTGCACTGAACGACTGCTGTGAGGAAAACGATATTTCTTTTGGATATTTAGGTTACCATCTGATGAGACACACCTCTGATTGCCTCAGCCAATTCGGACACCTGTGGGAGAACACAAATAAGTTTCCATTTATGCCTGACGGCAGGTTTCAGCGACATCAAAAGATGTTATACAGCATACTGAAACCACAAGAATAAATAATGTGTATGGTAATAATGCATACCGGTACTAGACTTAGACATGATGACTGTAATACAAATGTCTGAGACTTGCATGTATCGGGGTAGCTATGTGTTATGAATGGGTCTATGACAAACACCTTTTCCAGCAAAATCCACACTGATTATAATGGTAATGTAGAATTCCCTTTGCAACACAATCCACACAGATTTTAATGGTGATGTCTCATTCTCCAAAGCAATGTCGGCAAGTGCAACTATTAAATGTTAATTCAAGACTCCACAGCCTCTTCCCATCATGTTCAGGCAAGAAAGAGTAAACTATACAAGGTATGAAGTTTGACACAAGCTGTGGCACAAAAAAAGAAAGCATACAATGAATGGATGAGAAATAGGGGCGTGGAAGAAGTTGAGAGGCGGAAGAGAGAGTTATATGTAGAAAGAAAGAGAGAGGTAAAAAGATTAGTAAGAGTGAGTAAGAAGAGAGTGGATGAGGAATTTGGAAGGAATTTGAGTGTAAAGTGGAGGGACTGTAAGAAAATGTTCTGGGAAGAGGTGAAAAGAGTAAAACAGGGTGGTAGTGAAGTTAGCAGGGGAGTGAAAGATAAAAATGGTAGATTACTAATGGAGAAGGGAGAAAAAGTGAGCAGATGGAGAGAACACTTTAAGGAATTGTTGAACATAGAGGATGGAAGTAATGCGAGTATAAGTGGCTGGGGAATGGCTGGGAGAAGGAGGGAGGTGAGAAGACAGGAAGAAATCAGTAGGATGGAAGTTGTGGAAGCATTGAAGAAAGTTAAATTGGGGAAAGCCCCAGGAATTGATGGAGTATGTGGTGAAATGCTTAAGCATGGGGGAGAGATAGTAGTAGAATGGATGTGGAAGATGTGCAGATTGGCCTGGGAGGAAGGTAGAGTCCCGGAGGATTGGAAGTCAGGTATAATTATTCCCTTGTACAAAGGAAAAGGGGAAAAAGAAGTGTCTGGTAATCATAGGGGCATTTGTCTTCTTAGTATAATAGGAAAAGTATATGGTAGGATACTTCTTGACAGAGTTAGAGAAAGAACAGAGAAATTAGTTGGAGAAGAACAGGGAGGCTTTAGGAAGGGAAGAGGTTGTGTAGATCAGATATTCATTCTTAGATCTTTAGTGGAAAAGTTTCTAGAGAAGGGAAAGAAGTTGTATGCGGCTTTCATGGATTTGGAGAAAGCATATGACAGGGTGGATAGACAAGGATTGTGGAAAGTGTTAAAAATATATGGAGTAGATGGGAAGTTGTTGAATGCTGTGAAGAGTATGTACGATGGTGCGAAGGCTGTAGTGCGTGTGGATGGTGAACTAAGTGAATTTTTCTCTTTAAAAGTTGGGTTGAAACAGGGATGTGTCATGTCTCCATGGTTGTTGAATCTGTACATGGATGGGGTAATAAGAGGTACAAGGTAGGGTAGTGGATGTTGGAGTGGCCCTGTTGAGAGAGGACAGTGTTTGCAAACTCCCTGTACTGTTGTTTGGAGATGATACTGTGTTGTTGAGTGAAGACGAAGGGGAGCTGAAAGGCTTGATGGATGAGTTTGGGAGAGTGTGTAAGAAACGGAATCTAAAGGTGAATGTAGGGAAGAGTAAAGTGATGGTCTTTGAGAGAGGTGAAGTCAGTGAATGTACAGCGAGGTTGGATGGTGAGGAATTGGAAAATGTGAGTACGTTTAAGTACTTGGATAGTGTGATGAGTAAGGATGGAGGTTTGGAGGGTGAAGTGCTTGAAAGGGTACAGCAGGGAAGAAAGGTTGCTGGTTCTTTGAAAGCAGTGATAAGAAACAGGGAAGTGAACATGGAAGTGAAAAAGTTACTACATGACAGTATTGTGATACCAACTCTAACGTATGGAAGTGAAGCTTGGACGTTGTTGGTGGACACAAGTCAAGAGTGAGAGCAGTGGAAATGAGTTATTTAAGAGGAGCCTGTGGAGTCACATGGAGAGATAGGCTGACGAATGAGGATATAAAGGAGCGTTGTGGTGTGGATGTGATAGGAAGCGTTATGAGGAACACACCGAGGTGGTTTGGCCATGTGGAGAGGATGGAGGGTGAAAGACTGACGAAGAGAGTGTATGTGAGTGAGGTGGAGGGGGGAAGAGGGAGGGGGAGGCCGAGGATGAGATGGAGGGATGGGGTGGAGAGGTATATGAGAGGGGTGTGTGAGTTGGGAGCAGGGCAGTGAAATGGCGGGGGACAGGGCGGCTTGTTTGTGGCCACCCCAAAAGGGATTGAGGTGTCTGGGAATAGATAGATAGATGAAGTTTGTGGCTACCTACAGCACACAGAGTGATAAATGTAAATGTATATGACGCATATCTAGCAAATTTAATATGAATGGCATTTATTTATTGTCTGACAGAAAGTAATAGATGTTATGGTAATTACTGGATGGTAATCACATATTTTCAGCAGAACAGTATCGTAATCAGAATAAAGAATTCCTCTTGCAAGGTAACTGATATCAAGTGAAGTTGATAAAATATTTATCATTTTAGTACCACTGCAATATAAAGAACAGTTCATTATATAAAACGGTATTTTATATTATTTCAATAAAGTACACGCAGACATTTTTTTGATAAGAAAGCTAATACTGAATCTAAGCAGCAGGAAAGCATTCCATATAGAAATCAGTGTAATAAGCTATAATTTTCATTTTGAATGACTGGTCGGTAGAATAAAGGTTATCTACAAGTTCAAGCATCAGTAGGAATGAAAAATGTATACCATGATTCGTTCTAAAGAAAATTTTGCTATTTTCCTCCTTGCAAATAAGCCTGTGCCAGTGTCAGTAATATAATGCATCTGAGAACCAGTGACAGTATATACCTGTTTTGTGAAAGCATGTTCAGTGTTAATATGACAATGCTACTTAACTGATCTTTCCTCATGAGTCTTAGTACTGCAAAAGATGCAAGGTAGAAATCATGCAGCTAAAGAAACTTAAAGAGAGTTATAAAGAGTTAAAAGAACAGATAAAGGTACTAGAAGAAAAAGTAAAAACAGAACTTGGAGTTAACTGAGAATGTTGTTGAGAGGATAGTGAATGAAATCCCCTATGAGGGAATGGAGCATTGCATATCAGAGGCAATGATGGAGCAAACAAAAGAGAAAGAGGAAAGGAAAAGAAGAAAAAAATGTAGTGCTGTACAAGGTACAGAAGTCCACAAAGCAGGACCCTGGTGAGAGGGAGAGAGATGATTTTGAGAAGTGTAAAGATCTGTTTGAGAACTCCTTGAAACTGGAAGGTAGCGTAAACACTGAGAAAGTGATAAGGTTAGGAAAGAAGATAGATGATGGAACAGAAAGGCCATTTTTGGTTAAACTGAGGGAACAAAAAGAGAAGTGGTCGTATTGGGAAATGCTAGGAACCTAAAGGTTTGAGGGAGATCCACAGAAGAAAAGGAATGGTAAAGCAAAGGACCTTACAGCCAAACAAAGTGAAATAGATAGGCAACTAAGAGAAGAGTTAAATAGAAAGAGAGGAAGGGGAGAAAAAGGATGAAATAGATAGGCAGCTAAGAGAAGAGTTAAAGAGAAAGAGAGGAAGGGGAGAAAAAGGATGGTACACAAAAACCAAGAAGTTTTACAGAGGAAAAATGGAAGAGAGAGGCAAAGAATGTAAAATATGAAGATAGAAAAAGTAAACAGAACTATAAGAATATATTTAATTAACATACAAGGGCTAGCTAACAAAAGAGACGGCACCTGAAATAGAGCACTTAATAAAGAATGATATGTATGACAGAAACAAAGCATAAAATAGATATGGTACAATTTAGTGAGTTGATATAGAAAATACCAAGCATGAGAGAACAAAATGACAAAAAAGGAGGAGGATTAATGGTAGCTACTAATGAGGAGAAATACAGAGATAACATTTAATAAGATCAATTCAGAACATACAGACATTCTTGATTTAGATGAAAAAAATAATAGGTAGAAACATTAGGCTGATATTAGTATATTTTTCTACGGAAAGGAATGATGAGGATAGAATAAGGAAATCGAAAATGAGAATAGGCTATACACAGAGAAAAAGTTGAAGAGCTGCATGAAACCACACTGGTAATATTGGGTGATTTTACATATAGAAATACTTGGAACACAGAAAGTAGATAATATAGAAAGAATGATAATTGACTGGGTTAGGAACTGTAATTTAACTCTAATGAATTGTGACAGTACACGTGACGGAACATACACCTGGAGCCAGAGGGACCAAAGAAGTGTAATAGATTATGTTCTTGTAAATAAAAAGGCCTATTAAATATGTATGAGAATGAGTATAGATGAGAACAAGGAGATAGACATAACAGACCACAATCTAATAACACTTGACAGAGAAACACCAGCAAGAAACACAAACTTTAGGAAAGGAAAAGGAAGGAGAATAGAGTACAGCATTTTCAAACTGACTCAGACTCTCTACTGAAATTCCTAACTGAAGTAGACAGGAAAACCATTGAGCATATTGTACAGGATCTGAACCACATAAACCAAGTCATTAAACAAACTGCAAATGAAATTCTGAAAAAGACTTACACAAGAAAGGAAAATAATGGGAAGAGAGAAACTTTGGATGAATAATGAAATAAGAGAAGAAATAAAGAAAATGAAGGAGTATAATAGGAAAAAACGGCATGCAAACACTATATCAATACCAAGCACAGAAGGTATTGAACTTAATTAAGAATTAGTTTACATGAAGAAAAAATCACCCAAGAAATAAAAAGCAGTGATAATAAAAAAAAACAGGTATGGAAATACATAAATAAACTGAAAGGCTATGATAAAATATCAAGTAGCACAATAAATATATGTGATGAACATGGAAAACAATTGCCAGTACATCAGGCGGTATTATTTTACAAGTACACAGGGATTTGGAATCTCAATTTTACTCTTACAGATATCTAAATCTCACCATTGCGAACATTTTGAACCCTAGAAACAACTTCCACTAATAAATATTAACGTGAAAAAAGATTTTTGAAAATTTTCTGAAAAATTACTCTCTACAGTCTGGCGATACGTGAGACCGATCGCGGCGCGTGCCTAATGCATTGTGGTCCTGTCTCGCGTGTGTCTACCATTACGTCATGGTTCACGTGACTTATGGGTGGGGCTAAAGCATGTGTCTACTGTTACGTCACGCGCTATCTGCTCATGCGTGAAGTTCAAACTGATACAACTGGCGCGCAAATTTGAATTTCAGATACGCTAGGGTCCCGCAGGATTTGAAAGTCAGTTCGTCTCCAGCCACGACCTGTGGAGCCTGCAAAATTACCGTAAGTACTTCAGGAGCTGTAAACTGGTGAGTAAAGGCATTATTTCGTATTTACACCCGGTTAGGTTAGGTTAGATGAGGTTTGGTTAATGTCAGGGGGGGTCTGGGGGGCGAAGCCCCCCAGTTAGAAAGCTCGGCCAGGGCTGGGGGGTCTGGGGGGCGAAGCCTTCCAGTTAGCAAACACGAACTCCCTAAGAAGCTTAAAATTTCATTTTTTCCGAAGGATTTTAGTGTTTTCGGTTTGAATTTGATAACAGTTTCAGTCGGAAATCACTCGTTTTTCCCTACCCAAAACCCCGCTTTCCCACAGGTCCCCCATTGTTCTTGGCACGGAAAAATATAATTTTATGGCTTAGCTTAGTTTAGCTTAGGATATAATGGTTTGCTGGTGACAGCGGGGAGGTGATTGTTGGTGCAAGGCGGTGGGGAGTAGGCCAGACGGCCCGGCGCGCAGCGGCCTGGCTGGTGAAACCAATGTATTTCTGATGGTTTTTGATGTGCTGTGAATTATTCTGACCTTCATTTCTATCGCAGATCAATATATTATGTGATTTCCCCCACCCAAAAACCCCGGGTTCGCCCATCTCCCCCATTCTTGTGGGGGGGGAAGGAGGGGTGGGGGATATCTTGAAATATACTGATTTGCGGCAGGAATGAAGGTCAGATTCGTTAAAACACATCAAAAACTATCAGAAATACCTTGGTTTCACCAAAAAACACGTCCCTGTGCACTTGAAAAAAAATTACCCATCAGGCAAAGATAAATCAGGTTTGAGATGAAAGCATAAGAGAAGAAAACATGAGATAAATGAATACTGAGTTAAATAAAAGTGACAACACAATAACGATGGAAAATATGGAAGCATGCCCAACAAGCATAGGGGAACATAGCCTATGGATATGGGAACATATGGATATGGGAAGAACAGCACAGGAACTTAATCACTCAGATAATGAAGATCTTAAGCAACAAATTGGAATCCAGTTGTTTAGAAAAAAAATTCTTGAGGAAAAGAAGAATGCAATTTTTAATTTATGGAAAAAAGGAATAGAGAAGAGAGAAGCTGAGTATAATAATTGCTGCTGCTGCAGCACAGAATTAATCAAGAGGAAATTACGTTCTGGGGGTGTCGACGCCATTATCCTATCGCATGCCATTTTTCAAGCGCCTGGTGGCCAAAGTAAAAAGAAACTCTAGTACCCGAAGTTACTTCACAATATTCTGTGTTTTCACATTTCATTATTAATAAAGCTACTCCAAGATATAAAAACCGCTCGTCCACAAGTCTAATATATATATATATATATATATATATAACTAAACCACAAAGGAACCACAAAGTCTTTTATGACAATTATGCACAAAACTTCCCATTATGGTTGGCTTAATGCAAAAAAAAAAAAAAAAAAAAAAAAAAAAATAAGCAATCTATATAGCCTACCATAGCTGGCGGTTGGAAGAACATAAGAACATAAGAAGAGAGGATAACTGCAGTAGGCCGGTTGGCCCATGCTAGGCAGCTCCTAGAAGAGTAACTGAACTACTAGAATGAGATAAGGACAGCAAAGAAGAAGGCTCTCCCCCGCCCTCCAAACCCTCCAGCCGAAGCCGGCAGGAAAAAGTCAGAAAGAACACCACGCCGTATAGAAAAACTGGCGTGGACATTTTACAGGAAAGTGTGAAAGGAGAATAGAGACTATCATAGTGTAACCTGAAAAGAAAATTTTTTTGAATTAGTATTGGTTATAAGATTTTCTTTATTCTATATCCACCCCTTATTTGTCATATGCTTATCTAGCCTATGCTTGAAACTCTCAATGGAAGAGGCAGCAACTACTTTACTAGGTAGCTTATTCCATTCGTCTACTACTCTATTACCAAACCAATTTCTACCGATTTCCTTTCTGAAACGGAATTTTTCTAGTTTGAAACCATTATTTCTAGTTCTATCCTGTATGCTCACTTTAAGTACCTTGCTAATATCTCCCTTATTTATACCATTCATCCACTTAAACACCTCAATTAAGTCTCCCCTTACTCTACGCCTCTCTAGCGAATGCAGACTTAGTCTTTTCAGTCTGTCTTCATATGACAGGTTCCGGACGTCATGTATCATTTTAGTCATTCTTCTCTGTACATTTTCTAACGAATTAATATCCATTCTATAGTAAGGACACCAGAATTGTACTGCGTAGTCTAAATGTGGCCTTACTAATGCTAGATAAAGTTTTAGTATTACTTTAGATGATCTATTGCTCACGCTTCTCGAAATAAATCCTAGGACCCTATTTGCTTTATTTCTCGCATTAATACACTGTTGCCTAGGTTTAAGGTCGTTACTAATCATAACTCCTAGATCTCTCTCGCATTCCGATTTGCTAATTTCTTTGTTATCTAAGCTGTATTTAGTATCTCCAATGGTCTTGCCTACGTTAAGTACTTTACATTTTTCAACGTTAAATTCCATTTGCCAAGTTTTAGACCATTTGGACAATGTCTCGAGGTCTTTCTGTAAGTTATGGCAATCGTCAGTCGAGTTAATGATACGCCCTATTTTTGTATCGTCGGCAAATTTGCTGATGCTGCTATTGACTCCTAAGTCTAGATCATTTATATATATGATAAATAATAAGGGACCGAGTACTGAACCCTGTGGTACACCGCTAGTTACTAATCCCCAGTCCGACTTAGTTCCATTTATTAATACTCTCTGCTTTCGTCCTTTCAGCCAGGATTCTATCCATTTTAAGATATCGCCGTCTATACCGTGTGCTCGAACCTTTCTAACTAACCTTTCGTGTGGGACTCTATCAAAAGCTTTACTAAAGTCCAGATAAATAACATCGTAAGCTTTATCACTATCTACTGCCTCATAGACCTCCAAGTAGAATGACAACAAATTTGTGAGGCAGGATCGTCCTTGCCTGAATCCGTGCTGACTTTCGTTTATAAGATTAAATCTTTCTAAGTGTTCTCTAATCTTATTTGCCAAAACTGACTCTAACATTTTTCCTACTATTGACGTTAGACTTATCGGACGATAATTCGACGCAGCTGATTTATCACCCTTTTTAAAGATGGGCACTACGTTTGCGGTTTTCCACGCCTCTGGAACTTCTCCTGAACTTAAAGAGTCATTAAATAACGTTAAAAGTGGCTGACATAATTCTTCTTTGGTTTCTTTTATAATTTTTGCATATATATCGTCCGGACCTGGCGATTTTTGAGGTTTTAACTTATGAATTTCTTTCAATACGTCCTCCTTACTAATGGTTATTTTACTAAGAATATTTTCCGTATTCTCATGGTAAATATTTGCTGCTTGAGGGACCAGGCTTAGATTTTCCTTGGTGAATACTGATATGAAATAATTATTTAGGATGGAGCACATTTCTTTATCTTCACTGGTAATGTCACCTGATTCTGTTCTGAGTGGTCCTATCCTGTCTTTATTTTTCGTTCGGTACATTGATAAAAACCCTTGAGGTTTTCTTTTGATTCACTGGCAACCTTAATTTCATAACTTCTCTTTGCTTTTCTTATCTCCCTCTTTACTTCTCTATTTAAAATTGTGTACCGGTTACGTAAGTGTTCCTCTCCACGTTTTATTTTTCTATATATTCCTTTCCTTTGGCCTATGAGAGATTTTAATCTGTTGTTTAACCATCTAGATTCCGAATTATTAGTTCTAAACGGCTTTGAAGGAATATATCTATCTTGGCCTCCGTGTATTATATTTATTAACTCGTTATACTTCTCACTGGTTGAACGTCTGCTTGGTACTGTAGCTGAGTTAATTTCCGTTACCTGGACTACATTCCTATCTACCACCTCCTCCCTCACAGACACCTGACGGACATCCCCAGGTGTTTCCTGCGCCTGACCTATGACCTGGCATTCCACACTGACCTGGCATTCCCTCCAATAGCTAATCTCCCAGTGGAATACCGTTCGAAAATAAGCTCTTAAGCCATCGAAATCTCCTAGACGAAAATTAGGAACGGTGGAGGTATTTTCAGTGGAACAGACATCCCAAATAAATTTGAACTTAATTTCTTCATGATCACTATTACCCAGTCGTCCACCAACCTCTATATCGCTAATGATATTTTCTTTATTAGCTAAAACCAAATCTAGTATATTATTACCTCTGGTGGGCTCCCTTATATACTGATAAAGGAAATTATCCTGTACTACCTCTAGAAATTCCTCTGACTCTGCATCTCCTGTCTGATTTCTCCAATCTATCCTTGGCAGATTAAGGTCCCCTACAATTATTACTAAGCTGGACTGTGATGCTTTCCTCATTTCCTCCCAAAGGTATTTACTATCAGCTCTACTTAATTTAGGAGATCTGTAAATTGCTCCTAAGACTAATTTCTCCCTATTGTTACTAATTTCAACCCAGACACTTTCTGTGTCCCTATTTACTTTAATGTCTTCTTTATTATAACAGATTAATGAATCCTTTACATAAATAGCTACCCCTCCCCCCTTTCTTCCCTGACGGTTTGACACAAAAATATTATAGCCTTTTATCTGATATTCTGCTAAAAATTCTCGAGTGTCTGTATTCATCCAAGTTTCACTAATAACGGCAATGTCTATTTTCTCTGTACAAATTAAAGCCCTCAGTTCATCCATTTTATTACGTAAACTCCGGCTGTTTGTGTAGTACACTTTCAGATTATTACTAGTAGTTATGCCTCTACCTTGGCATTTGCTGTTATTTATTTTATTACTAACTGGGAAACTCTTTACTTTACTAATATAACAATTTTTTGTACTATCGCTTATCGCCCTTCTATCATCGCTTGTTCTATCATCTATCATCGCCTGCTCAATTTGAGGTGCCTGAGTGGATGTATATATATCCTACAATATAAACTAGCTTGCATGAATTACCAATTTTCGATTAAAAACAGGGTGGCTGATCTCTTCTGTGACAGCCTTGCAAAGTATGACTTAAAAGTCAGGTATCTTACACAGCTTTGCAATCTTAAATTACCTATCTTCGTGTAACCGTCAAATGCAGTTATTACGCAGTATGTTGTTTTGACATGAAAACTTTGAATTATATTAAAATGAACTGCTCACGTTCACCACTTACCTACACTCACATCTTGTTGGATATATAAGTCAAACAGAATGACTGAAGTAAGTAGGAGTGATGGCCATCGGTCAATTCCCCTCTCTGTTTATCCTGCCACTGACGGTGTGAGTGTGACTCCTCCCGCCCGGGCCCCCCGGCGCATGCATGGCCTCCTATTATGACGTCACACGAAACGGCGAGCGGAATGCTCCGGCCCTGGTCAAGGTTGATGGCAGGAACATTAATAATCTGAAGTATGCTGATGACACGGTACTGGTAGCGGATTCGAAAGAGAAACTTCAAGAACTGGTGGCTAGATTAGTGGAAGCATGTCAACAGAAAGGGATGAAGATTAACATAAAGAAAACAAAGGCAATGGTACTAACAAAACGGAGAGATATCCAACTTAATATCCATGAAAGCTATATAGAGCAGATGAGAAGTTTCGAATACTTGGGTGTTGTTATATCAGATGACGGAGAAAGTGAGAAGGAAATTGTAAGAAGAATTGGTATTGCTAAAGGACCTTCCGGACGAATGAGAAAAATTTTAACTAACATATCTATGGATATGAGGACACGAATCAGAGTGCTGAAATATTTTGTCTGGTCAACGCTATTATACGGGTGCGAAACGTGGACAGTAAAGAAGAAAATGAGAGAGAGAGATTACAAGCAGCTGAGGTATGGTTTTTGAGAAGAATGATGCAAATATCATGGATAGAAAAAGTAACAAATGAAGAAGTTCTAAGAAGGGCAGGAGTGGGAAGAGAATTGATGAAGAATATAAGGAAATGACAGTTGGAATTTTTGGGACATGTTATAAAAGAACATGAAAATGACTGTTTACTTGGAAGAATAGAGGGAAGAAGAGCAAGAGGAAGACAACGATTAAAGTATATGGATTGTATAAGAAGCGATATACAAGAAAGAATCAACAATGTGGAGTTAATCAGGATAGTTAAGGATAGAGGAAGATGGCGCTCCATGGCCGCTAACGTCACATGACCGGCATTTCGGTAAAGGTAAAGGATGAGAGAATGAGAAGGTATATAACGGAGGCAAGAGCATAAAGAGGTTGGGGGAGTGGACTCTTTGACCACCCCTTGGCGGTGGTGAAAGTTAAGATTCAAGTGCAATGGAGGAATAGAAGGAGGGAAGGACAGGAGGAAGTAGTCCAATCAGTGAGGGTAGAAAGGTTGCAAGAGGAGGAAAAAAAAAAAAAGCAAAGCATAAGAGAGAAGTGGAGGAATGATTAGGTAAATATGATTTGGAGCAGATGGGGGAGGTGGAAGGTGTGTGCAAGATATTCACAGAAGAAATCTGTGCAGCATGTGAGGTGGTGTGTGGGGTGAAGACGTAAGAGGATGCAAGGAACAGAATAGTGGAATGAAAAGGTGAGACTAGTTGTGGTGCAAAAGAAGAAAGCAGATAGTGAGTGGATGAGAAACAGGGACGTAGAGGAAGTTGAGAAATGGAAGAGTTGAAAAGATTAATGAGAGAGAGAGAGAAAGTGTGTGTGTGTGTGTGTGTGTGTGTGTGTGTGTGTGTGTGTGTGTGTGTGTGAGAGAGAGAGAGAGAGAGAGAGAGAGAGAGAGAATATGAGGAATTTGGAATCTGGAAGGAGGTAAAGAGAGTTAGACAGGGTGATAGAAAAGTTAGTACGGGAGTGAAAAATAATAATGGCAGATTGATAATGGAGAAGAGAGAAAAGGTGAACAAAGGAAGAGAACACTTAAATGAACTGTTAAACATAGAGAATGAAAGTAATGTGAATATACTGTAAGTGGTTGGGGAATGGTTGGGAGAAGAAAGCAGGTGAGAAGGGAGGAAGAGACCAGTGGGATGGAAGCAGTGAAAGCAATGAAGAAAGTCAAAATGGGGAAAGCCCCAGGACTTGATGGAGTGTGTGGTGAAATGCTGAAGCGTGGGGGAGAGATAGTAGTAGAGTGGTTATGGAAGACGTGCAGATTGGCCTGAAAGTAAGGGAGAGTCCCGGAGGATTGGAAGTCAGGGATTATTGTTCCCCCGGGGAAAAAGAAGTGTGTGGTAGTCATAGGGACATTTGTCTTCTTAGTGTAATAGGAAAAGTATATGAAAGGATACTTAGTGACAGAGTTAGGGAAATAAGAGAGGAATTAGCTGGAGAAGAACAGAGAGGTTTCAGGAAGGGAAAAGGTTGTGTAAATCAGATATTCATTCCTATGTCTTTAGTGGAAAAGTTTCTAGAGAAGGGAATGAAGTTGTATGCGGCCTTCATGGCTTGGAGAAAGCATATGACAGAGTGGACAGACAACGTTTGTGGAATATATTATGAATACTGTATATGGAGTAAATGGGGAGTGGTTGAATGCCGTGAAGTGTGTATGAGAGTACTAAGGCTGAAGTGCTTGTGAATAATGAACTTATTGAATTTTTCTACCTGAATATTGGAATGAAACATGGATGTGTCATATCTGCATGGTTGTTGAATCTGTATATGAATGGGGTTAAAACTGAGGTACAAGGTAGGACAGTGGATGTTGAAGCGGCCCTAATAAGAGAGAACAGTGTTCAGAAATTTCCTGTACTGTTGTTTGCGGATGATACTGTATTGTTAAGTGAAGACGAAGGGGAACTTTAAGGCTTACTGAATGAGTCTGGGAGTGTGTGCAAGAAACGGAATCTGAAGGTTAATATAGGGAGGAGTAAAGTTATGGTCTTCGAGAGAAATGAAGGCTCTGAATGTACAGTGAGGTTGAATGATGAGGAAATGGAAAATGTGAATGCATTTAAGTACTTGGGAAGTGTGATGAGTAAGTATGGAAGTCTGGAGGATGAAGTGCTTGAGAAGGTGAAACAATTAAGAAAGTTTGCTGGCTCTTTGAAAGTAGTGATAAGAAATAGGGACGTGAGCATGGAAGTAAAAAAGCCTCCGCATGATAGCATTGTGATGCCAGCTGTAGCGTATGGAAATGAAGCTTGGACCTTTTTGGAAGGAGTGAGAGCAGTGGAAATGAGTTATTTGAGAGGTGTGTGTCGAGTTACATGGAGTGACAGGCTAACAAATGAAGAAGTGAAGGAGCATTTTGGTGTGGACGTGGATTTGACAGAATGCGTTTGGAACGATACGCTGAACTGGTTTGGCAATGCGGAGAGGATGGAGGGTGAGAGACTGATGAGTAGAGTGTATGTAAGTGAGGTGGAGGGGGAGAGTGGGAGGGGAAGGCCAAAAATGAGATGGAGGGATGGAGTGGAAAGATATATGAGAGATGTGTGTGTGAGCTGGGAGAAGGGCAGTGAAATGGCGGGGGACACGGCGACATGGAGGCTATTTGTTTGTGGCCACCTTTTACTGGATAGAGGCGACTGGCAAGAGATTCATAGATAGACGTCTTTCCCCAGCACTTTTTTTTTTTTACAGCATTATTTTCTAGGATTAAAGGTGTGTTACCAATAAGCATTGAAGACGGAGAGATATCATCTACACACCACTTGCAATGAGAAGGGAATTGATCACCAGAAATTAAACAAACAGGAATCGCACTGTTGTTCTTGCTTATCTCAAGAGTTTTTATCACCTCACTGTCTGTCTCAGCTTGGAAAACTAGATCATCTTGGAGTCATCCAATTGGCATAAAACCACAGAAATGATAGCATTGTTCTTGTTCACCTCAAAGTCCTGGTTCATCTCAGAACACTAAACCATCTCAAAGTCACGGGCTGGGTTTAAAGCAACAGGACTCACAGCACTGTTCTGGCTCATCTCAGAACTGTCCCGCATTTCAGAGTTATCCACACGCCAAGCCATCTAGCTGTTCGTAAGGTGGAGTTAGTTCTTCCACGAAGGCCAACTGCGTGAAGTGTGCTGTGGGAACATTTACTCACTACCTAACCCACTTCTAGATCAAGAATGTAAATAACCTGAACGACACCACCATTACCTTAAAAATATAGTACTTATGAAAGTAAGTTACACCAGACAACAAATTATTACCTTCAACATAAAGGAACCATGGTTGCAAACAACCCGAACTGACCCTTATAATCTCAAAAACAAAATAATAATCTACGCACCTAGGCCACTTCAGCAGTACAGTTACACATTCCACTCATTTTATTCAATGTTACCACCCACCCCACAATACACATGCTTTCCAAGCTTCCCCATGAACGATGAGATAATATTGTCAGTTTGTCACCCCAGTATCCATTTATAAATGTTGCCTGCCCACTTGTCCTTGTATAATTTTTTTTATAATTTTACAATCCCTGTTAACTGTCCAGTGTCAGTGAATTTTTAAATAAGTCTAAATAACGCATTTTTGCCGGACTTCATGTCACTAAGTTACCCAATTTCTTAACCCGGGTGCCTCTTGGCCTTCGAAACAGTTACAGGTGCCTTCCCTGGACCCCAGGGATTTTAATCATTTACAAAAAATCTTCCTTTTAGCACTTTTATAGATATCTTAAGATTCTCTAAGGCCATGAAGTGAAATTTATAAAACTGCTTCCTTTGAATAGTGTTAGGCCATTTTTGGGTCAAGAGCCCAGAGGGTTTGGCAGCAAACACCTTGGCTGTTCTAATTTAGGAAGTGCCTAAATTATACTTGATATATTGCTGCCTATTTCTTCCTTCATCTTTAGCACTCTTTTTCTGTGCTTGCCCTTTCTCCTCTTCTTTCTCCCATCTTTCTTGTAACTTTATAGTACTTTTCTTCCCGTTTCAGGTGGCTTTACATTGAGTGGCAAACCAAATGGTTTCCTGTAAGCCAGGAAACTATTTACAACGCTGGATAGATATCATATAACCAGCCCATACGTGTTCCCTGCGTGTCAGCAAATGGGTTGGCAGAGGGTTAGTGCCCCCCCCCCCTTGTAAAATAACCAACTCAAAGACAAACGATCACCCCTTGCGGGATTATGCCTCTGGCTATATCTTGACTGATATATAAGAAGTGATGTTCATCATAACACTGTTGTATAATCGTATAGGCTAAGTCGGCAAGATCACGAATCACTTTGAAATGAATAACATCGTCTGGCAGCAGCAAGAATATTCAAGAGTTTAATCACTGTCAGACAGTAAAGAATACTGCTAACCTTATACTTTGCCATCTGTTTATGAAGTCAATATTTCATTGAAACAATGTATGTAAACTTTTTTCTTGTACATGAAAATTCAAGTGCAAGGACGTGTGATGGTAACTATAGATGATAGCAAAAGCATGCACAGAAATGGGAGGGAAGTTTGCATGAAAGTGAATGTGGGGGCAACAGGCCCTGCATTGCTCCATCTCCCAGTCTAATGTCTCTGTAGATGCTAAGGATCTCTAACTCTCGTGTGATAATCGAATTATTTGATAATGTTTCATTCAGAGAAGTGTGATTCAGCCACCTAGGGCCTGTTGCTCTCAGGTTCACATGGACAGTCTCTTCCAAATTTGCTTCACATTTCCGTGAATGTCTTTCTTTCGAAATGTTACTAGTATAACAGCCTTAAAAGTTTCTTATAAATTCTTATATGTAAAGTGTTTTCACTTCAAAACAAAAATTTGAGAAAATCTTTCACACAGGGTCAGCTTTCGTTATATAGGCCAATTGTTCTGTCTGCCACATTAGTTACGTCACTAGTAAAAAGTGAGTCGTTTGAATATAAAAAGTACAGTAGCTACTACTCTGCATATGATTCTGCTGCTCGTTTATACATGTTTGTTTGCTTGTATATTATATTTGCTGCTTCATTTAACATATTGCCAATATTCCGAGAATCGAACTCGGGACTCTCATGTGTGAACCAGGCAGCAAACCACTACACTATAACCAAGTGAATATTATCTCACACTGTCACGATCTCAACTGTGAGGCCGAGAGGATGAGACAACACCGTGAGATAACTTTAGCCTGGTCATGGTGCAGTGGTATGCTGCCTGGCTCACACCTGAGAGTCCTGGTTTTAATTCCTGGCATATTGGCAAAATGTTAGATAATTTTTCCTGTGTACAGTACAGGATTCTCCCTTCATTCTGGTTTGCCATAAATGCTTGGGTAGATTAAATGCATCTACTTGCCCAAGTGCCAGGGGGCTGTCTCATCCTCTCGGGCTGACAGTTGGTAGTCGAAGGAATCTTGGTTACATGATTGTGGTAACATGAAATAATTTTTGCCTGGTTGTGGTGTAGTGGTATGGTGCCTGACTTACACCTGAGAGTCCCGGGTTCGATCCCTGGCATACTGGCAATATATTAGATAATTGTTTCCTCTGTTCAGTATAGGTTTCTCCCTTCTTGTTGCTTGATCGATTATTTGTTGACACATCCATTATCTTTTTGTAATGACATGCATTGTAATACTATCGTGTTGACACAGTACCTGGTGCATGAAGGATCACAAAGGCAGGGAGAAGTAGCGGCAGTGGTTATAGTATGTGTTATCCTTTTCGTGACCTTTTAGTGGTAGTTTTGATAGTATCCACTACCCTCAACCCCTCCGTGGCCGCCGGTGTCAAATGATGTTTCACCACAGTGTGCATGCTGGCATCAGTTCAGTGCGGCTTATAAAAAACGTTGATATTTTTTGGGAAATGAACGAACGTTTTGAACGTCTTGAGACTGACCTACACTACACTCCACCACATCCCATCAATCAGTTCAGAGCCTGCTGCGGTGACAGTGGATATTCGATTTTTTTTTCTCATGGCCATGCAATAAACGTGTCCAGCTATGCTCATTATCTCGACCCAGATGAAAATATTATCTTTCTCCTCCCTTGCGAAACACACACAACTACCTTGTTTATGATACGAATAAATACAGACATAAAAAAACGACATGAAAATAAGAGAAAAATACATTTTTGTTTCGTAACTTCATATATTTGCACAGGCTTGTTGTGCTGTTTTGGATCATTTTACATTTTCTTTGACTTTCTCAGACATAAGAAAAATACATTTTTGTCTTGGTATCTTTACCTATTTGCTCAGGTTTGTTGTACTAGTTTCGATCATTTGATGCATTGTGCCTTGTAGAAAACTGTGAAAACTTTTGGGAAGTGAACGAACATCTCGGACATGAGACTGACGCGTCACGCTTTCACCTCATTTGTCAGTTCACCACTTGCTCCCATGATGAGTGTATTTATGATTTTTTCGCTCGCAGACATGCCTAAACAAGCATAGTTACACCCATTATCCCGACCCAGACAGAAAATATCACATTTCTTCTCCCTTGTGAAACACACACAACCACTCTGTTTACAATTATAAATAAATATAGGCATAAACAAAAATGACATGAATGTAGGAGAAAAATACATTTTTGTTTGGTACATTTACCAATTTGCTCAGGTTTGTTGTACTGTTTGGGATCAATTTACATATTCTTTGACTTTCACAAGCACAATAGGAAAGTTTTCGGTGTTCAAGTGATGTTTTCGTGGGTGGAAAGGCCTCCCCTCTGTCACGGGGTTTTGAGAATTTAAGAATTAAATAAAGGTTATATTTTTTGCTTGAAAATATGGAAAATGAATTGACTTGTGAAATCAAGCAGTAAGTTTTACTTTATGCCAGCTTACTTAGCCGACTCTCTAAGGACGAGAATTTATAAACTTTCTAAACAGTACACAGCAGAGACTAATTACTCACTCGTGCTGTTTGTTAGTACTGTTAGCCTCTAGAGAAAGTGACTCTACCCCTGACAATCAATAACTAATACTAATAGTAATAAACAGGTTCTTGCCGGTGCATTAACTCCTGGCTGGCACAACGGATTTAAGCTTAAAACAAGAGGACTGGCCTAAGTACCAGTTATGAATAATGCAAAGCGTTTGTACAACTAGGAGCGGCAACTAAAATAAGCTTAATGTGGAAAAATAAAACACGAGATTAATTACACTAAGCTCAAGGAAAAGAACTATAAATTTATTAATTACAATGAAATAAATTTACGTTACATGTGTCAAAATGAATTCAAATAACAAGGAGAATACACTCACTCACTCATTCAAACGCTAACACTTAAACCTAGGAAAAACGAAAAGAAATACCGGTACTGGTCAGTAGAGGGGGCTAAGCGGAATGACTGGGCGTCGGTACGTAGGACGGACGCTGCAAACATGGTAAACCTCTTCGTCGATTCACCGTCTAGGTGGAGATACCAGGAACTCGCTGTGGCAGCACTGCTCCACGCTTGGCACGAACCTGCACTCACGATGATCAAAGCCTGACTGACTTCGAATTATGGAAGGGGGCGAGGGCTGGCTGTGCTTGCTTCAACGATCAACGGAAAGAAAGTGAGCGATACAAGCCCACAATAAATCACTCAGTGAAGGTGCTAATGTCGCGTGCAAGGATGATCACTTATGAAACAGCGAAAAATGTTCTGAAAACCGTCCCAATCGAGCGAATGTTAGGACGGTTGAAATGAGTGATACTCAGTGGGAATTCCACTAGAATTCACGGTTTTCACACTGAAACAAAATGTTACGAACGTACTTGCTCGCGCAAGTTCGTGACATTACACCCCATTAAAATCAAATTTTTTCTTTAAAAAAAAAAAAATTTGATATACATACATAAACTTTAACTTAGTCACACAAGATTCACACTGTGGTGTGTGTACTATCCTGCTACAGGAGAAAATAACAGTCGCCCATGAGCGTAAAAACCTCGTATTTACGTTAATAGAAGCATGCTTGAGGAAAAAACTCTGAGACGACAGTAAAAAATCCTGTACTCAGGTCAAACTGAGCAAAAAGTTCGCTACATTTACATTAACAACTAATTGTTATGTAGTGTGATGTATGTAATACATGGTGTAGGTGTGACAGTTGTGGTGTAACTGTGCCTACATGTAAAATTATGTAATACAATAGTAAATAATGATGATGAGGCAGAAGAGAAGAGGCACCAGCATGCGGCAGAAACGATCAGCTGATCTCGATGACAATGCTGCACCTGCGAAAGCAATCAAGGTGGAGCATCAAAAGTGTCATTTCTCTCTCTGCCTAGCCATCAGTACTTATGTTGCAAAAAGTACAGTATTATTCTATTAATGGATACATTACTAACCAGGAAACTTAGTCTTTGGATTGCTCAAATCTCTCAGGACCCTCGTAGTTTACTGGTTAACCTACATTATTAACCAGGAAACGTGCCAGTTCTTGGATTACCCAAAGCTCTGTGAACGGGCAGTTTACTGGTTAACCTAACTCTACACTTACGATTAATGACAGGAAGCTGAAAATCCCTACGCTATCTCGGGTAGGTCACATTTTAACACCCACAGTGGGTGTGAACACTCATGTGGATAATGTGCATTCTCCGGGAATCCTCAGAGGCCCACAGCTCGATATGTTCCATAAGGTAATTCATACACAGACTCGGATTGTCCCTGTGGGGTTCTCGAACTTTCCCCTTAACCTACGGTACATATGTACGTACAGGCCCTGGACATGATTGTCCTATGGGGCCAACGGGCGAGAAGTCAGGTCTGCACCCACATTACCACTGCCCTCTCTTTCAACTGCTTCAGAGATTATGGGTGTGGATTCAAATGGCACTGGAAGGACATGTCCCTGATTCATGGTATGTTGACACACATTGCAGGAACGCACAAAACTATCTATTTCCGGTCCCACTCCTGGCCAGAAAAAGTCAGCATGGATACGGCCCTGGGTTTTCCTTTTGCCCATGTGACCTCCGGATGCTGAACAATGACCCCATTCTAACACTGCTTGATGGTACTTAGCGGGAACGACAAACTGTAGTCAAACCTCGCCCTGGGGTGTTCGTGACTCACGGTACAGCCGTCCTTGTTTATGAAGGAACTTGGCTTGACCTCCTCGTGAATACTTAATCACTTTACCCTCCAACTTCTTACGCACTGAGGCAAGCGTCGGGTCAGACTGTTGTTCTTGGACAACATCTTGACTACATTGCAATTATCAATGGAGTGACCGGATTCAGAGCCTTGGCCATGGCTCGTATTAATGCAACAGCCGAAGTCTGAGTAGCAACATCTACGGCGCAACTGTTTTTGATGCCCGGTATGTTGCCGATAATGAGGTCAAACAAAGGTTCTGGCATGACAACAGCAGCTGTCAAGCCAGTGTAGAAAGGAGATGCCACCTGGATACGTGCCTCAGGGAACAATCTCACTGATCCATCAATAAGTCTAACTTGGATCTACTTACCCGTGTACTCGTCAGGCCGAACTAAACTTTGCTTGATGGAGCAACCTGAGGAACCATTATCTCTCAGGACATTTACGGAAACACCTCCCACAAACCCTGGCTGAACAAGAAAGGCAGTGTTACTGGTGGAAGGGTCTGAGGAGGTAGCAGCCAGTCATTGGTGAGACTGCAGAACGAACGATGCAGCAAATGTGGCGCCCTGGGAACTTGATGCCTGAGGGGTCATGCTCACCATCTGAGGAGTTGGAGCACTGACCACCTGAGATGGAGAGTTCACTGTCACTGGGGGGCTAGTGAACTGTGGGGAATTACCTGTACTGGTGGGGTTGGTACCACTGTGCGCTTGTTGTGGAATGAAAGCTGCATTTGCATCCTGCCTCCGATACACTGAAGTCAATTGTCCTGACTGAGGGTTACGTGGTTTGTCCTTGCCCTGCTGCTGCTTGAAATACCAGTACTGCTGCTGGTTAGGGTTCTGCTTGTCGTATCGCTTCCACTCAAGTTTCTGGGTTTTTTGCCTCTGGTCCTTCTTCTGAGATTTGTTTGGACCTTGGGCATTTTTCTGAGAACGGCTTTGTTGCTGGGGTTCAGTCTGAGACGGTTTCCCAGATTTGTTAGGTTTCCTGTTCCAGGTGTGTTGCTTACGAGTTTGATACCCATATGCAGTGAAGAATGCATCAGCCTTCTCGACCATTTGGCTGTCATCCCTTACCTGGCAGATCTTAAGCTGAGCCATAAGTTCAGCAGGCCACGACTTTTCTTGCTGCGTGCGCAGCATAAGGTCAATTATCCCCTCTTGTGTGGGAGGAGTTTCATCTTTCTCCATCCACTCATCTAAGTAAGCAGTAAGCCGATCAAGAAACTGAATGGCAGTCTCTTTTTCTTGTATACGCACCCTCATAAACTGACTCTTGGCGTCGTCAACTGTGAGACCGTATGCTTTGACAAGTGCGGCCTTCATCATCTCATACGTGAGATTGTCTCCACGAATTCTGTGGAGAATATCGAGAGCAGGGCCCTCAAACAGGCTAAGAAACTGAAGCCACTTAGCTGCCTCATCCAGCTGGTACAGCTGAATCATGTCCTCGAAACTAGCTATGAATGGCTCGATTTGCTTGCCTTCCTTGTATGGAGGAAGCTTAATGTGTGGGGTCGCTAAAACATGTGCAGGGGGAGCGCTCGTAGAGCTTGGGTAAGCTGCACCAGATGTGTCTGAAGCCAAGGAGTCTAGTTTGAGCTTCAGCATCTCAAGTTCATGTTTTTCACGTGCCTCACGCTCGGCACGTTCGTGTTCTCGTTGTTCTCACTCGTATTCACGTTCACTTTCTCGTTGTTCTAGCTCGAGTTTGCGTTGTTTTTGCTCATGTTCACGTTCTCTTTCGCGTTGTTCTCGCTCGTGCTGACGTTCTCTCTCGCGTTCCTCGCGCTGTTCTCGCTCATGTTCGTGTTGTTTTTGCTCGTATTCGCGTTGTTCTCGCTCGTGATCACGTTGGATTCGACACTCTTCGCGAGCATCATTCTCACATTGCTGCTCGTAACCAAACCGAGAGATTACATACTCTTTGTCTTTTTCGGGGTTGCCAAGCCCCATATCTTTAGCTTCCAGTACATAGACGTTGGTAGACATGGTGTTAACTCAGTCTGAGTGAACTAAAGACTAAGTACGGACTGCTATTTTGCAGAGAAATGCCAATAATCAAGAGTAAAGAATATAGGCACAGGTTAGTGGTGACCAGTTTTATCTAGTTTTTTTTTTTTTTTGCGAGCAAGAAGGAACCAAAGGCCATGAGCCCGCAGTAACAGTTCCCTCCAAGAGAAAAACAAAATACAATAGAGAGCCAAATTCAAGATCCGATCATTTTGAGATGCCTGGACACACTACGTTTGAAAGACTGGAGATCATAGGCAGCAGGAAATACAGACAGAGGGAGACAGTTCCAGAGCTGACCTGTTGCATAAATGAAAGACTGGGAGTAACGGTTAACTCTTGCATTAGAGAGTTGGACAGAAAAGGGATGAGAGTTTGCTGCCAGACGGGTGCTACGCGCCCGTCGTAGAGGTGGAGGAATGCAAGCAGACAGTTCAGAGGAGCAGTGACCATTAAAGTAGCGATAGAAAAGAGATAAAGATGCAACAGTGCGGCGAAGAGACAGAGGTTGAAGGGAGTCAGTAAGAGGAGAGTTAATGAGACGAAAAGCCTTTGACTCCACCCTATTGAGAAGAGCTGTATGTGGGGAGCCTCCCCACACATGAGAGTTGTATTCCACACAGGGGCGGATAAAACCCCTGTATAGAGTCAACAATTGTGCAGGGGTAAAGAAAGAGCGGAGTCAGCTTAGCACACCTAATCTCTTGGAAGCAGATTTTACAAGAGATGTAATATGATCTTTCCAAGATAAGTCCCGAGTAAATGAAACTCCAAGCATGTTCAAGGATGATGCAGGATTAAGCTGAATATTATTAAACATTAGTGGGTATACCTGTGGAAGATTTTGTCGGGTTGATAGGTGTAAGAACTGAGTCTTAGATGCATTAAAGACAACCATATTATTTTTACCCCAGTCAGAGATATGAGCCAAGTCAGACATTAGGTGTGTCATAGCCTCATCCCTTGTTTCTTGAAGTAACTGTTGAGATGGGCGTTGCGGGAACCGAATGGAAAGGTGAAGGGTGGAGTCATCAGCATATGAGTGGATAGGGTTAGATGTACAGCTTAGAAGATCATTGATGAATAAAAGGAAGAGAGTTGGTGATGGGACAGAGCCCTGAGGAACACCACTGTTGATAGATCTAGGAGAAGAACGATGGCCGTCTACAACAGCGGCTATAGAACGACCAGAAAGGAAGCTAGCGATGAAGGCACAGATAGAAGGATAGAAACCATAGGAGGGCAGTTTGGAAATTAAAGATTTATGCCAGACTCGATCGAAAGCCTTTGAGATGTCAAGTGCAATGGCAAAGCTTTCGCCAAAGTCCCGAAAGGAGGATGACCAGGAGTCTGAAAGGTAGGTGAGAAGATCGCCAGTGGAGCGTCCCTGACGGAACCCATACTGACGATCGGAAAGAAGGTTGTGATAGGAAAGATGCCTTAAAATTTTTCTATTAAGAATTGACTCGAAAACTTTTGAAATACAGGACGTTAAAGCAATTGGACGATAGTTGGAGGGTTGGGAGTGGTCACCCTTCTTTGGGACTGGCTGAATGAGAGCAAACTTCCAGCAAGAAGGAAAGGTACAAGTTGACAGACAAAGGCGAAATAGTTTGCCTAGGCAGGGTGTAAGCACAGAAGCACAGTTCTTGAGAACAACAGGAGGGACCCCATCAGGCCCATATGCCTTGTTAGTACTGAGGCCAGTGATGGCAGAAAATACATCAACTGAAGAAATTTTAATGTCAGCCATGAGGAAGTCAGAGGGGGGAAGTGATGGAGGAACAGCACCGGAATCGTCTAAGGTGGAATTGGAGGAGAAAGTCTGATCAAAGAGATCTGCTTTATCAGTAGAAGAAATTGCTACAGAACCATCAGAGTAGAAAAGAGGAGGGAAGGATGATGAGGTAAAGTTGTTAGAAAGATTTTTGGCAAGGTGCCAGAAGGAGCGGGAAGAATCCGAGTTGGAGAGTTGAGAGCATTTAGTATGGATGAAATTATTTTTAGTAGAGCGAAGAACAGACTTAGAACGATTCCGGGCAGAAACATAAAGTTTATGTGATTCAGGGGTGGGTTGGCTCCGGTACCTTTTGTAGGCCTTCTCCTTGTTGCGGACAGCATTAGAACAAGCGTGATTAAACCAAGGCTTTCTTGTGTTAGTCAAAGGATATAAGAAAGGAATGTATGCTTCCATGCCCAGGAGAATAACCTCCATAATGCGGAAGGCACACTCAGATGGCTCACGGCCATGGAAGCAATAATCATTCCAGGGAAAATCAAAGAAGTACTGCCTGAGGGCCTCCCAGTCCGCGGCTCCAAAATGCCACAGACGACGTTTCCCTGGAGGGTCCACAGGCCGTAGTGGAGTGATAGGACAGGTTAAGGTAATAAGGTTGTGATCGGAGGAGCCCAACGGAGAGAAAAGATTAACAGAGTAAGCAGAAGGATTAGTTGTGAGGAAGAGGTCGAGTATGTTGGAGCTCTCTCCAAGGCGGTCAGGGATACGGGTAGGGTGCTGTACAAGCTGCTCTAGGTCATTAAGGATAGAAAAGATGTAGGCTTGTTCACTAGGTGGATCCATGAAAGGAGAGGAGAGCCAAAGGTGGTGGTGAACATTGAAATCTCCAAGAATGGAGATTTTAGAGAAAGGAGAAATGGACAGAATGTGTTCCATAGTAGAAGTAAAAAAAAAAAAAAGCTGACTATGAAAACTATTACATAAAATTAATAGAAATGAATCAATAATCACGAGTAAGATAGTGCCTATAGACTTTAATGATAAATACCTACGTATGAGTGAGTGAGTATTATCTCGTTAATAATGTTAAACCTAGGAGTTAATATCCTGGAATGAGGTCGTCAGATGTCACGGGGTTTTGAGAATTTAAGAATTAAATAAAGATTATATGTTTTGCTTGAAAATATGAACAATGAATTGACTTGTGAAATCAAGCAGTAAGTTTTACTTTATGTGGCTAACTGCGCCGATTCTCTAAGGACGAGAATTTATAAACTTTCTCAACAGTACACAGCAGAGACTAATTACTCACGCATGCTGTTTGTTAGTACTGTTAGCCTCTAGAGAAAGTGGCTCCACCCCTGACAATCAGTAACTAATACTAATAGTAATAAACAGGTTCTTGCCAGTGCATTAACTCCTGGCTGGCACAACAGATTTAAGCTTAATACAAGAGGACTAGCCTAAGTACCAGTTATGAATAATGCAAAGCGTTTGTGCAACTAGGAGCGGCAACTAAAATAAGCTTAATGTGGAGAAATAAAACACGAGTTTAATTACACTAAGCTCAAGGAAAAGAACTATAAATTTGTTAATTACAATGAAATAAATTTGTTACATGAGTTTCAAAGTGAATTCAAATAACAAGGAGAATACACTCACTCGCTCATTCAAACGCTAACACTTAAACCTAGGAAAAATGAAAAAAAATACTTGTAAGTAGAGGGGGCTAAGCAGAATGACTGGGCGTCGGTAGGTAGGACGGATACTGCAAACACACTAAACCTCTTCGTCGATTCACCGTCTAGGTGGAGATTTCAGGAACTCGCTGTGGTGGCGCTGCTCCACGCTGGGCACGAACCTGCTCTCATGACGATCAAAGCCTGACTGACTTCGAATTATGAAAGGGGGCGAGGGATGGCCGTGCTTGCTTCAACGGTCAATGGAAAGAAAGTGAGCGATACACGCCCACAATAAATCACTCAGCGAAGGCGCTATTGTCACGTGCAAGGATGCTCATTTATGAAACAGTGAAAAATGTTCTGAAAACCGTCCCAATCGAGTGAATGCTAGGACGGTTGAACTGAGTGATACTCAGTGGGAATTCCACTAGAATTCGCGGTTTTCACACTGAAACAAAATGTTACGAACTTACAAATACGCTCGCGCAAGTTCGTGACACCGTCCCTTCTCGCTAATCAGTTTGTGAGAGGCGCGAATCGCAGGTCGTCTCGCATCTAAACCCGCACTGTCCAGCGGTGCATTTCTCAACCTTTTTACCCTTATGGAACCCTTGAAATTATTTTCATGTCTCAGAGAACCCTTACATAAAAATTATTATATATCATTATAAATATCTTTCTTTCTCTTGTATAAACTTAAAGCTCACAAGGAGAACATAGGCTAATATATATTTTTTCTGATAACTGGTTTTAGCAAAAAATAACTTAGGTTTTTTTCAAGTTTACTGACAATGCAAAAAAATAAATAAAAATAAATAACTGAAATCAAACTGCTTGTTCAAGAGACTTCATACTGAGATTTTCATTCACACAAAACATAAATAACCAATATCATATATAAAACATACAGAACGAAAACTGGTAATCACTACTAGTATTACTACAATAACTTGATAATTAAAACAAACAAATAAAATGAAGCAAATTAAGGCAAACAGAAGAACTAACCTTGAAAGAGAGAGAGAGAGAGAGAGAGAGAGAGAGAAACACACACACACAAACTCTCATAAACTAACAAAAAAATTCATAAATAAACTTTTAAAATTCATATAAAATCCCTAAATGATGGGCAACATTTACTAAATAACAACTGTACCTGCACGCCAGGAAGTACATCTGTACAGACTGATGGAGACCGTGCATGTGTCCTGTACTCGAGTGAGTCACTTGATGATACATGAATCCGTCACGTATAGCTCCTCTATACTGACCACTAAAAGCTGTTAACACTGGCGCCGTATAGACGTCGCCATGTATATTCCCTGTAATTATTATACTTTGATATAACAGGGTAAGACTTAAAGATGATACCCAAGAATCTTCCAAGAATATGCCGTATGTGTATAGTAAAATTACGAATATGAAATTAAACACAAAAATGACCCAAAAATGCTTTTACATAATTATGATTAGCCTATTTATCACTATTTCTCTCGGAACCCCTAGCGACCTCTCGCGGAACCCTAGGGTTTCGGCGAACCCCGATTGAGACGCGCTGTTTAACAGGGTGGAGGCAGACTCCAACCTGTACACTCAAGGGATGATGTTTACCTCATTCTGGTCTGAAAATAGAAATTATCGCCTCCCTTCTCCAACAAACTTCATCCAGACTACAAAAATAAGTCGATACCACCATAAACACAATAAACACCGAAAAATGCTAAATAAATTCATAATATATACATTTTTTTCGTAAGTCAAATCTTCTGTATTATGTTATGAAAAAACTCAAAATACACATATTTTGTCACTTCACACCATTTCAGCACCACTGACAATGTTTTTGGGTAAAAAAAAAAAAAAAAACTGCATTGCGTCACTGCAGGTACCGGGTGCCTAAATTTACGCAAGTTTCACATTCGATTGCACGGCTCAGGATGAGTCTAGGACACTCAAAATTGCACTGCAGGGTGCATCTGACGTTCCTCTTCAATTTGGGAAAATAAAATCGATTTTCGAAACTCCAAAAATCGGCCCCGGGGTCGGGCAGTGGGTCCCGATTTTTACATACGGTCGGCCACGGACGGGTTAACGAGGATGTTACGTTACACGTGTCTACGTTTGGTTGTGGTAGAGTCAGCAGACAGTGTGATCCTGGTTTAGTCTGTTGTAGTGTAGCCAATGTACGAACGTTAACTATAACCAAATCGAGGTAGGACCTCTTCCCATAAAATTACAGACAACTTCTATTCTGTTGTCAGCTCTCCTAAAAACCACCTGGCCACAATAGCATTACCTTTGCTTCACCAGAGCAACACTTTGCTGCATGTTTCTATGAGGTATATGAAATTGGCTGATGTTAGCTGGAATAAAACGAAAGACTTAAAAAAAATAATAAAATAAGCGTTAAATGAAACAGCTCCCAACTTTTTTATTTCGTTTTTTTTTTTTTTCAAGCTGAACAAAATAAAGTTAATAAAAAACCATGAATATATAAACACTTATTGTTTTTGTACACTTTATTTCATACATTTTATTTGTTTACAGCTGATGTCACCACAGAAGGCCCCACCTCATGTGAAAAAGGAAGATGTGACTCTTGTCAAAAAGGTATGTGTGTGTGTGTGTGTGTGTGTGTGTGTGTGTGTGTTGCAACGTGTCTGTATGCGTTTACTTTGCAAAAACATGTATGTGTGTATTGTTCCAACCCTACTGTACCTCTTCAGGATTGCATCAGGCTTGTAATGTTCCGTTCTCTTTTGCTTTTTTTATTTGATTTCCTAAAATAAAATATAGTGTCAGTTGCTTTCATATCGTTCCCGGCTCCAAAATTCAATATCTGGCATCGGAAACCTGTACTTACATTTTAAGTAGCCTTAACCCCTTAACCGCGGGGCGTCACTTTCGTGACGCTCGGCTACAATGGATCATACCGCGGGGCGTCACTTTTGTGATTCTGTGTTATTTTGAATTATCCCGGGCTCTCAAGTGGTGGCTTGTATCATATATCAGTACTGCCAATGTCCAACACTAGTCAGCACTCCAAATCTCATCTGTACTCCCATCCATTGTTGACATTTTAGCTATTTTAACCCCTTCCTGACTCCCCTCCCTACCTGCCCTCCATTACCCTCTCCTCTCACCTCCCACGCCGCGCTGCGCTACGGAAATTTCCCCCTTCTCTTTCCACAGATTTCATCCATTGAAATAAGCCCTATGCCCTATATTTTTACCCAATAATATTTACCAAAAAAAAAAAAGGTAAGTGATAGTGTTATACTCCAGAAATTGCCTAATTATCACCTGACAACACCTCACGTGCATTCATTCGCTACATTACCACAGTAATTTCCCCTTTGATTTATGCCTTGTAATCGATGTCTGTAATAAAAATATATATCAGAAAGGAAGGGAGAATCCTAATTGACATTTACAGTCACCTGGAACTACCTATTTCTATATTTATTGCCGAGATTTTCTACCTATAAAAAATTAGCATGTAAGTTAGCAGCAGTAAGCCTAAAGTGTCATTGTCAACCCTTCCCTTCTCAGATAATTTACCCCCTTCTTGACTCCCCTCCCTACTTGCCCTCCATTATCCTCTCCTCTCACCTCTCACGCCGCACTGCGCTACGGAAATTTCCCTCTTCTTTTTCCACAGATTTCATCCATTGAAATAAGCCCTATGCCCAATATTTTTACCCAATAATATATACCAAAAAAAAACAGGTAAGTGATAGTGTTATACTCCTGAAATTGCCCAATTATCACCTGACAAAACCTCACGTGCATTCATTCGCTACATTACCACGGTAATTTCCCCTTTGATTTATGCCTTGTAATCGATGTCTGTAATAAAACTATATCACAGAAAGGAACGGAGAATCCTAATTGACATTTACATTCACCTGGAAGTACCTATTTCTTTATTTATTGCCGAGATTTTCTACCTATAAAAAATTAGCCTGTAAGTTAGCAGCAGTCAGCCTAAAGTGTCATTGTCAACCCTTCCCTTCTCAGATAAGCCGCGGCATTTAGTTCCTTGTCCTCCACTGCAGAGACAACATGTCGCACTCGCGCCCCGCCATTCCTGCCGCTTCTGCGCCCATTGCAAAGGGCCCTGTGACCTCTACCCCCAAGAAAAGTGTTGAGGCAAGCAGGAAAGGCCTCAGTGACTCTGCAGTGGCACGAAAACTTGCTGAATTGTCGATGATAATAATGGACAGCGATTTTCACGATTCCGGTGAATCGTGTGATGAGCCGGGTGAACTTATCGCGCCAGAAACAGCGACAACAAGTGCTCCTACCAGTGAATCTGTGTGTAGCTCCAAGGGAAAGGAGCCTTTAGTGCAGGAAGGAAAAGAATTTGGGAAGGGAGTGAAAAGGCGGCGTGTTAGCCCCAGAACAATGCCCCCACGTGACCCAGCCCACCATGAGTCACGAGATCATTCACCTCCCCGTTCCCCAAGCCCCGCTTTACTCATCTCGTCATCATCGTCGGCTGAGTTATCTCCGGAGTCTTCGTCGTCGGAGTCACCACCAGCATCAACAGTGAAGGCCGGCCGTAGAGGTAGAGGTAGATCTAAGAGAGTGAGAAGTAGTGTAGCTAGTAGGGTAAGGGCTGCTAGTGCTGTACGGCAACCTAGGGTCAGTGCGAGTGACCTTGACCGTGATAAGCCTCCCTCTCAGCCAACCTCCACCACCACCACCACCACCATCCCTCCACCGCCACGCCAGGGAATCCTGGACGCCTTCGCTTGGACGGAAGGGTCAGATTTTGTCCCCGAAAACCTGGTTTTCGATGAGAGCTCGTCAGGAGTTCAGCCTGCCTTCACTATGGACGAAAATGCTGAGTGTGTCGACTACCTTTTGGCCTTCCTAGATGACGAAGTCATGCAGCACATATGTGATGAGACTAACAGGTTCGAATCACAACGTGCTGCTAGTGGTACAGGTGCAGCCAAGATGCAACAGTGGACCATGCTGGGAGTGCAGGAGCTGTATGTGTTCTTTGCCCTCATGCTTCTTATGCCACACTCCAAGAAGCATGAGTTGGAAGAATACTGGTCCATGGACCCCTTACTACCCTCACCGACCTTCAACAAGTACATGGCCAGAGATCGCTTCCGGAACATCATGGGAAACCTGCACTTTGCCGATAATGATGTACCTTCCCAAACCGACCCACTCTGGAAGATCCGGGAGATTCTGAACAGAATGAAGGATAAGTTCATGTCATTCTTCCACCCATTTCAGAAGGTTGTCATTGATGAGTCCTTGGTTCTGTTCAGAGGACGTCTTCGGTTTGTCCAGTACATTCCAAGCAAACGCCATCGCTTTGGAATTAAGTTCTTTGTACTGTGCGACTGTAAGATGGGGTACATCCTTGACTTCGTCATCTATTCAGCCAGCACTGTCGATCTCGATAAAACACGCCCCCTTGGCTTCTCAGGCTGTGTAGTGAAAGTGCTCCTAGAAAAGTATTTTGGTGGGAATCATGTGCTGTATACAGACAACTACTATACAGCACCGAAACTTGCCAAATACCTTTCTGAGCACGGCATTGGCTCCTGCGGCACTGTCAAAAGTAATCGTGCCAACTTCCCCAAATTCCCAGAGGCAGGAAACTCGCAGCGAGGAGACGTGCACCTACGCAAGTCTGAGAAGATGCTGGCAATACGGTGGCATGACAAGAGAGTCGTGCACATGCTCACCACCGTACATAAGGGGGAGATGAGAGACAGTGGGAAGGTCGACCGTAGGACAGGCGAACCTGTGATGAAACCTGATGCTGTGTTGGACTATAATATAAACATGCGGCTGGTGGACAAGTCCGACATGATGATTGGTGAGATCGACTGCCTCAGGAAGAATACTAGGTGGTACAGGAAAGTTTTTCTGCATCTCATAGATATGACGATGCTGAACGCCTTCATCCTGTACAAGATGAAGGTAAAGCCACCCAAGTCCTTCTCCCTGAGGTTGTTCGCCAGGACTTGTGTCCAGCAGCTGCTGGAAAAATATGGTAAGGTGCAAGCAGCAACTCCAAGGCGCCATCCAGTTACACTTCCCGACCGACTTGAGCAGAGGGCGTATATGGATCGGCACAGACTTGAGCTAATGCCTGCCACAGGGAAGAGGAAGGCTGCGATTCGCAGGTGTCAGGTATGTGCGCATACCACACGCCGCACACCTGAGCATAAACGCACCTCTTGGCAGTGCGCTGAATGCCAGGTTCCCCTCTGTGTAACCTGCTTCTTCGATTATCACAGCCAGAAGCAGTTCTAACAGTGCAAGTGTGGAAGCAGAATTATTTGGAAATAATGTGTAAATAATGTGTAAATAATGTGTAAATAGCAGGTGAAAGCAATGGATGTTCAGTTCATATGATTGAACAGTGTACTATAGTTTCATCTTACTGAAAGTGACAGTGAATAACATATTGTAAGTAAAATAGAAGGGTAAATATTGAAAGTAGAATAGAAAATGTAAATAGTAATGTAAGTAATTAGTAATATAAGAATATGAGTACAAATAATTTATGTTATAACAGTGAGAGTGAATCCGTGGCTCTCTACGTATTTTACTGACTGAAAAATAGAATGACTTCAGTGACAATAAAATAATATGACTGAATGAAACTTATGGAGAAAGACTCCAGATATATATAAGTGTGATATAGTAATAGAAATATAAAGTGTGAGGGGTTTTATGAATAATAAATGACAGAGTGCCTAGAGCGAACTAGCGCAAGTGAGGCGATCAGACGCGCTCGTAATTTCCATTGCTTTCACACTGTTTTTTTTTTTAGCATGGATCCCAAACTACTTGAAAATGGTAGAATAGTGTTTATAGTGTTTGTATCTGGCTGTGGTAATCATATAACGGGTTGTCGGGAAGTGTAAAGTGGAGACTTAGTTACCCTACTTCAGAGGTCTCCACAAGTCCTACGGAAACTGACGAAGGCTCAACAATCATTCCAGGAGAAAGCTGAAGGTATGTGCTATAAGCATATATAATTTTATTATTCTAGGACTAATAACTGATTTTTAGCAAATATTTTTTGAGAGTCTGTCGGAGCCCAAATAACCCCGCGGGACACGCAAGTAATTGGTAAACAAGCCCGCGGTGTAGGGGTTAAGAGCAGTAAGGTGCCATATGAATGGAAACTTGCTAATGTAACCCCAATATTCAAAAAGGGCAACAGAGCCCAACCAGAAAACTACCGCCCAATTAGTTTAACATTGGTGGTTTGCAGACTGCTTGAAACTATTATCAGAGACAAGTTTGTGAAACACTTAGAAACAATCTCATCAGAGATTCGCAACATGGTTTTCGTAATAATCGCTCTTGCCTAATGAATCTGCTTGACTTTTTCAATGATATACTGAACATGTATGACGAGACTAAATCTGCTGATGTGGTCTACCTCGATTTTCAAAAGGCTTTTGACAAAATTCCACACAAATGACTCCTTCAGAAGCTAAAGGCACATGGTTTCAACGGCAGTGTTCTCGGGTGGGTAGAAGATTGGCTCACGAGACGAAAGCAAATAGTTGTAATAAATGGAAAAGAGTCAGATGGGATAAACGTTACAAGTGGAGTGCCACAGGGTTCAGTGTTAGGTCCTATTCTTTTCTTAATACATGTAAATGATATTGATGAAGGACTGTGTTGTAAGATTTCAAAATTTGCTGATGATACTAAAATAGGTAACAGAGCAGATACAGCACTGCAAAGGCAGGCAATTCAGAGAGATCTTGATCAACTGTTTAACTGGGCCCAAGTCTGGCAAATGGATTTCAATATTAATAAATGCAAAGTGTTAAACATTGGCAGTAAAAATGTAAGAGCTAGTTATAGCATGAATAATGTTCAACTTGATAGGTTAAACCATGAAAAAGACTTAGGATTTATAATAAAAAACGATTTGAAACCAAGCAAACAATGTACACAAGCTGTGAAAAAAGCCAATAAATTGAGTGGATTCATTGGCAGAGCATTTGAATATAAATCCAATAATATTGTCCTCACTTTGTATAATTCCTTAGTACACCCGCACTTGGAGCATTGCGTTCAGTTTTGGTCACTGTATTATAAAAAGGATATGGAAAAGCTTGAAAGAGTGCAGCGAAGGATGACAAAGATGATACCTAGATTGAGATATAAACCATATGAGGAACGTTTAGTACCCCTGAATCTCTTTACCCTAACTAAACAGAGGATACAAGGAGATTTAATTCAAGTATTCAAAATATTCAAAGGACATGATAACATGGCTGTCGATAAATACTTCACAGTTGATCACTCGAATGGGCATAAAATAATTGGCAAACGATTCCAGTCGCATGAAGCTAAGCATTTCTTCTTCAGTAGAGTTGTAAATATATGGAATAAATTGCCCCCCAACGTAGTAAACTGTAATGCAGTACAAACCTTTAAAGGTCGCCTGGATAAGTATTTGTCGTCTAACCCCCAGCTTAATATGTTTACTCCTGACTAAAACACGTGTATGTACAATTTTCTGTTTTATTTTATTTTAGTTTTTTTTAGAGCCTGGATCAATTTATTAAATGCAAATATAGTATATGCATAGACTAGGATATGCACAGATAGCCCTGAGTTAACGGTCACTGCTCATACTTTCGACCTGTGATGGGCTGTGGATCACTGAGGGCCCATGATAGTTAAGTGGCCACCATCAGGATTTTTTCTATGTATCAAGGGTCACTGCTTCAGGAGGTGACTTCTGCGTTTGTCCCGCATGGGAAAGTTCCTAGTCTCAGTGAAATGAACGGAGCTCGGGCCTGATTGACTGCTGTCTACCTTAATAGTGCCAGGCAAGGCAGCCGCACCACCCCTGAACATCCACACTGTGCACTGTGCAAATTCCACACTGTGTCCACAGACGCTTCGTTAACGTACCATTACATAGTATCATGCATTATTTATTTATTTATTCGATTATTCATTTTACTTTACTACTTTGTCTTTCAGGTTATTCATACTGGTAGCTTATAGATAATGTATTATAGAATGTAGCTTTTCCTTTTCAGTCTTTCCTATGAAATTTCGATGTCAGTTTTTCCATGCTGCATAGTGGTTTTTCTCACTTTTTCTTGCCAGTCTTAACTGGAGGGTTTGGTGGCGGGGTTCGTGCTTTACTATCCTTATCCTTCAGCATGTAGAGTTAGACCTTGTAGTCACAGTTTACTCTGTAAGAAACAGCCTCAAAAGGACCATAAGGTCTGTTGCTGTTTGCTTTCCTTTGTACTCCTTTGTACTCCTTTGTATCCCCATCCCCTTTACCTAGAGACAGAAATGACAGTAAAGCAGCAACACTATTTCCCGCACATCTCACCAATGATGTAGTTATTCCGCCTAACTCATATATGAAAGTCACCATAAAGAGTAAATTGAAGAAGAGTACTGTTCATGTCTTAGAAGAAATATGCAGAGTGAAAGGCCTCTCGGTGGAAAATGCATTATGTCAGGTAAATGACGATGGGGAAACTCATGTGTTCCTAATTAATCAGATGAATGGGGAAGTGCAGATAAAAAAGGGGACTTGTCTATGCAATTTAGGGACATGCCTTGCCCCTATAAGGGAAAAATTATAGCTGGAACTTCAAGACAGATAAAACTGACGGACAGAGAATGCATAAAGGAGAATTTGATTCACTCAGGAAAATTTGATGTAGAAAATGATCTATGTTTATTACAGTTACGTCAACAAACGTAGCATTACATGGAGAACAATTAGGGTGTACTAACCTGATGAAACAGAAGATTAACATACACCCGGACACACATCCAATATATGTACCAGCTTATGGAGTAGCACACACACAACATACCCTCGCAAATCAATATTTGATGAAATGCTAAAACTGGTGTTATTGAGCCATCAGTCTCCCTGTGGAACGCCCCAGTATTTTTCGTGTCCAAACGAAACGGAGAAATGCGTGTAGTAGTAGATTACCGTAAATTAAACTAACACACAATCCCGGACCAGTTTCCTATGCCATTGTTAAGTGTCATCTTGCAAAGTATTGGACCAGAATATAATGTATTTTCCACTATTGATTTGCTTAATAGCTACTATCACATATCCCTTTATCAAGAGTCACGCAAATACACTGCTTTCTCCACAAATACAGGGCATTACCAATATAAACGACAGCCGATGGGGTTAAGGACAGCGCCAGGCACATTTCAAAGATTAATGAATTATATATTGTCTGGAATGCTAGGAAAGCGCTGACTTTAGGAAGCCAGAGCTGATCCTTGTGGCATGCTAGCATTAATCGAGTTGAAATTGGAATACACATTATATACTTTTACTCTTTTATTTCTGTTACTGATATATGAGGAAATCGGAGGAACAAAAGATGTTAGGCCATATCAAGGCAGTTTGGACAGCAGAGAATGGTGCCCCACTCTGTCAGATGCCTTAGAAATATCAATGGCAGATCGACTGATGGATGGTATGAGTCAGGAGATTCAGTATAAGAAAAGTGGATCTTTGGTAGCAAAAACCATACTGTGTATCACTATTTATGTATTTGTTTACGTGTCCGACCCTGGGCAAAGGCTTCAGGGTCTATCCCCAAGTACCAGTAGTTCTCGTTGGGGCCTAGTAGTTTTCCTACATCTCCACATGTCACCAATTAGGCCCTGACACCCATCATCCGTGTTGAGTACATGCTACGGCTGTCTCATACAGGACTGGTGTACTGGTATTAGCATGAGTACTTTTATGACATGTCGGCGGGTCGTCTGGTAGATCAGAAAAATCTACTTTTTAAGAAATTCAAATCCTTAAACTGTTCCCTGACCCAGCCAGGATCCGAACCTGGGTCCATTAAGACTGCAGGCCACCTCTTTACCGATTCTGACACCGCCTCTTTGGATTTAAGATGTTTAACAATGTGCTTATTAATTACAATTTCAAATACTTTACTAAGAGGTCTGATAGCTATTGGTCTGTAATCAGAGGGGTCACATGTACTTCCTTTCTTACAAAATGGGTGAATATTGGAGTCCTTCCAAGAATTAGGGAATGAAGAAGTACGTATGCATAGTCTGAATAATGTAGCTAGAACAGGAGCATGTTCTGGGGAACACTCTTTCAAAACAATGAGGGACTTTCAGGTGTCGTCTGCTACCTAGCTGGTGAGCCCTAACTCGGGCCCATGAATGAGTACTTTTGATTGGCTATTTTGCATATGCGTGCATTGGGCTTCCATCCAGCAATCCCTTACACAAAGTCATTTCGTTGTGTTACTGATGAGTTCAGTGCAATTGGCTTTCTTTCCTACATTCGTATCGTCTTTTTAAGAACAGAGCTTTCTTGAAGCTTGTCATAGCCTTAGTTTCTGAAATTTAATATCTGCCAAATACCGCCACTTGACATCGGTTTCCATACGTTCTAGGCGACCGTTCTCATGGTAGGATAAAACATTGCTCACTTTTCGCTTGCACTCGGTGAAGGGGGATGCGCATATGGTTCATTTACTAGACTATTGTAGCGATTTAACAAGGTTTTGAAATCCAATATTTGCATGGTTCGTATGATGTACCTTCATTTATACAATGAGGGGAAAAAAAAAAAATACAAGTTAGGCTAGAGAGTATGCTGCTACATGAGTGTGATTAAACCACTTCCTTCACTCTGAGGACGTAAATCATTTTATTCTTTATTCTGTCGACTTTGTTCAGCTCAGGGGAGACTGAACTGGATGATGATACAGCTTTATTAATCCCCTTCAGTATGAGTATTCTAAATGTTAAAATCGTTTGGCAGCAAGAATAGACCTATATCACTGGACTGAAAAAGTTAGGCACCTGTCATCGCTTCCTCGTTCAGAGGCCCAGAGGCTTACGAGATCATCATTTGGTACATGTTTTATGATGTATTTTACCATCCCTTCCAAAAAGTGAAGGAACATACAATACATGATTCTAAATGGCACTGGAGACTTGGTACAACTTCCATCTGTATTACACATTAATATCCTCTTGTGCGTTAAATGATGCAGGCTGTCGATATTAAAATATACATACATTTTGTTTCTTCACTTTTCATATTTTAAATAAACATTAAAGTGGCAACTTTTTGCTGAGATGTCTATGAAATGCAAGGTATTATACAATTAAAACTCGGTCATGTAATGTAATTTCGTCATAAATACACATCAAAGAGTAGCCTAGTGGCAAAGTAATAACACTAGTAATAAAAGTAACTATAGGCATTTTTTTTTTCTTTTTGGCGCACCAGTGCAACCCATTAATTCCCTCTGTACGTCAATTGATAGAAAAAAAAATGCATTCTCTCTCTCTCTCTCTCTCTCTCTCTCTCTCTCTCTCTTTTTCTCTCTCTCTCTCTCTAGTCAGCGAGTTTTCAATCTTGTTACTAGGATAGGATACTGATAATAATGAAGGCTAATACGCAGTCCCTGATTTCATCGGTAGCCTCTGAATCTGAGTTATCACACTTAATCCCTTTAATTCAGTATAGTTCTTTCTCAAACATTAACACAGGACGGACGAAACAAGCACTGCTCTTTGGTAAACAAGCATGGTCTGTCCTCTTCTGGACTGTCCCTTTAATGCGCATGCGCGAGTCTCGTGACGATATTTTAACAAAATAATAAATTTTACATAATGCAAGGACTGTCAGTACGAAAGCTGATGTTAATAATGTATAATAGGCAATAATATTGTTACACCTTCACCCCCACACTGCCACAGGCTCCAACAGCAGTAGTTCAGTACAGGAAGGACGTTGTCCAGTGAGTTGTTCTCCCTATCGTCAACCTTAAGGTATACAGCACACAAGCTCAGCTGAGGCAAAAATAAGCACTGGCTACTTAAAGTTCACTGTCTTTATTTTCCAAATAATTCCACTTAATGCTTTTCAACTTCACCGTTTTCACAAGCACTGGAGCTATGCACACTTTACCAACTGCTATTACACTTAATGCTTAACAACACTTCACAGTTATTACGCTTAATGCTTGACACTTCACTGTTTTCTCAAGTTCCAATGATATACAAACTTCAATAACCCGTCACTGTTAGCCACTGTTTTCACCAGTACCAAAAAATACACAATTTTCACTGACACTGACACAGCACTACACTCAAACTGAACCAAAACTAACTGCACTTCACTCAAACTGACTTACCCGACTAAATTTGCCCTAGCCTCTCCCCATCTTTATATAAGCTTGCATTGTAACTTCTACTTCTCCACAATTCTGGTAAGCGCTGGTCTTGCATCAGCCCCTAGTAACAACAGTTACCAACTAGAAGACATCAAAACACGCCAAAATCATCTTACATTACATAACACTCTAAATCATTTACCATACAAACTTAAATGACATAACTGAACAAGCAATCACTTAAATAAAACATTATAGAGAAAAAGAGCACAAAAATTAATGAACAACTTACGAATTAACTATGCTCACAAACAGCAGGCAAACTGGCAACTCTGACACATATCCATGCCGGAACTTACGGTACGAGAAACGTCTCGAAGATACGAGAATACCTAACAGGCAAATCCCCTTTCATAACACTACCCCCTCCCTAGTTATTTGTCGTCCCGACAAAACCACACAGTGTACTGTATTCAGACACAAACCTCAATCTTAATGAAACTTCTGACTATACACAAAATAATCCTTCGACTTATCAGGTCTTCTTCTGTGCCGCTTCCGACGACGTCCTTGCTCTTCCACACAGTCCACACCTTCTGGAAGGTGCTGGTCCCCTTCTTGATTCGCTTCTTCTCTTGGGAAACTGTCACCAGTGTCTTGAACTTCAGCTACTAGGTCCTCCTCAACATCCTCGGCTGTGGGTGAGGACAATTCCTCAGAGACATTCCAGCTGAACTGTCCTGGCCCATGGTACTGCCACAGACGATTCATGTGTACCACCTTTGGGCGAGACTTCATGCCTCCCCGAATCCGATACGTTACGTCTGATAGGTGGTCCAGCACAGTGTAAGGCCCGTCCCATGGGCTCTGCAGCTTCGGTGACTGTCCCTTCTTTCGCTGAGGATTGTATTACCAAATTTGGTCACCATCTTTAAAGCTCACTTCACTTGCCTTGGCATCATACTTGCACTTCATCACCTCTCCTGAAACTTGAGGGCTCCTCGCACTGGATGATGTACAGTCGTCAGCACAAATTCGCTGCAAGCCTGCTCGTGTGATGTGGGTCGTTTTGTCTGGCAACAGTGTATGGGAACTAGTTGCCACATAGGCTTTTACACGCTTTAAAGACGTGTTTGTAGGAATTAGTACTATAAATCATCCAGAATGCAATATTCTTTATATCTGATTTGCATAAAAATGTGCAGAAGACGACAGAAGAATGTTGTGGAATGATGAAATTTCTGCTCTCTCCCCCGTACCCATCCCATGTCCCTCCCCACCCTACCTCTTACCTCACCACCACCCCCCATGCTATCCTTCATTTCCACTCCCCTCTCTCCGCACCCTGTCTACCGTATTTTATTCACGGTGCTAACCTACGTAATGAATCGCATTCTTCTCTATTTCATGTCTATTTCTGGAACCTTTTTGCTCCTCTACATTCGTGAGATTCTTGCCATGCCACAGTCTTTTTCTCCCACTCTCTACTCCAAACATGATGGAGCAATTCGAAACATTGGTTCGGATACTGCTTCATGATTCAGTGAACAATGTGAGGAGAATGGGAACATTTTCCGTGGAAAGAGAGAGAGACACGTAGGAGGAAAGGGCACGAATGTTTTTTTTAATTCCGCCTACAGAAATAATAGCCACCGTCTCCCAGGCTCACTCAAAAAAATAAATAAATAAATAAACAGTAAACAATACATCACAAGAACGAGACCTTAAACGTTTCTGTATCTAGCGGCTGTTGGTAATGGCAAGGGGAGGAGAAAAGAATGACAACTGGAATAAATGGAGTGGGAAGAAGACGAGGAGGGTGAGAATGGGACTCAAACAGTAATGAATATTGATAATTATCCTTGGATACAGTTAGTTTTATTAAAGTATTGCATGCAACTGAGAACAGGACGGTCTGGGTTTAATAACAATCAATAGACTTGCGATGCACCAGTCAAGTCAGTGCCGTGGATTAATGAATGAAGGTAGAGAGGGTGGGAGAGGAGAAAGTGGAAAGACATGAATGTGGGAGGGGGGTAGGAGGGAGAGGGAGGGTGGGGAGACATCAGGATTAAGGGGGAGAGAGGGGAAATGAGCTTAGACACCGTTTTAATGAGGAATATCGGAATATTACGCTCATATGTTGTTCCATAACATTCTTTTGCACTTTCTTATACTAATCACAGACGGAATACAGAATATTGTACTCCAGGCAATAGTACCACTTCTTAAAAATACGTCTTTAAAGTGTATAAAAGTCTATATGGGAACTAGTCCCGTTACACTGTTGCCAGACAAAAGGACTCACATCACACGAGTTGACTTGCAGCGAATTTATGCTGACGACTGTACTTCAGCCATCCTTTCCTGAAGGTGCTTCACATAGCTGGTGGTGTCTGTAGGCAGCACCAGGCAGTCTTCCCATTAACAAGTTAATGGGTAAACGTAACTCATGGCCCAACATCAGTTTTGCAGGAGTGTAGCCAGTAGACTCTTGGGATGCAGACCGATATGCCATAAGCAAAGCAGGTAATTTCTGATCCCAGACTGTTTGTCCATCAATGCAGTACTTGGCCAGTTCTTGTCCCAGGGTCCTGTTGAATTTCTCCACCATCCCATCTGACTGTGGCCTTAGTGGGGTCGTTCTGGTCTATAACTTGCAGCACTCATGGAACACAGCAGACTCGAAGTTTCTACCTTGGTCTGAATGTAGCAGCATCCCAAAACGACAGAAAAACTGATCAACCAACACCTGAGCAACAGTCGCAGCCTCCTGATCAGGAATAGCATAGGCTTCTAGCCACTTTGTGACGTAGTCCGTGGTGACACATATATACCGGTTTCCTCCCTTGGTGAGTGGAAAAGGTCCAGCAATGTCCACTGAGACTCTTTCCATTACTTGGTTCAGCTGGAGAGGGGCACTACCGCGTTTCTTGGATCCCTTCTTGGCACAGCACACATCACAGGCCCGACACCACTCTTGAACATCCTGACGCATGCCAATCCAGTAGAACCTCTTTCTCAGCTGGCTTAGAGTTTTCTTCACTCCCAGGTGCCCACTAGTGATCTGGTTATAGGATTCATCCAAGATCTCGGACCTCATCGTCTTCGGAACCACCAGTTGCCAATACTTGCTGAGGCCATCGGGTGTCTCCCACTGACATTCCAGTAGTCTGTAGTTCAGACAAAGTTGGTCCCACTGACTCCAGCAGCTCCCGGTCGCAGGGTCTAACCTGGAAACTTCTTCCCCAGATGGTCGCACTGTACTCTGCTGCAGCCATTTTCGCCCTGGTTGTAAATCTGCATCCTTCCCAAGTCCTCATCATCTGATGCCAGCCCCGTCACTACAGCACAGCAGCACTTCTTCCTATAATTCCCGTTCCTACCACACTGCATGTCGTCTGTTCTTCTGTCTTCTCGCACACTATTCATCAAGGTTCTCCATTTCTTCAGTGGTGGGTCTTCTGCAGCCTCTTCTTATCATCCCAACCACTCTGATCCGCAAGGAACTCAAACTGTGCAAGGTAAGCTTCCCAAGATACTCTTCCATCAAATTCTTGAGGTTTCTTTATATTGGACCCACATTATAGTCATGCACTTCACTGGTTTGGGGCCTAAAAACTGAGGCATCATCATTAAGGCCAGGACATAAAACTTCAGCATTCTGATTATTCATCCCTGTAATGCTACCTTTAGATGCTTGGGATCCAACAAGATTCACCATACACTGTCCATTCCTTCATATGCTCCCTGTACACTAACCTGGGGCTCAGCAGTGCATTATTTCTCTACAGCCTCCATTTTCTCACTAATTATCTTCACATGGTCGACTACATGCTTCAACTGGTATCTGCATGCTGTCTGCACTCTAGCATTATTTCCTCACAAATCTTCAGCTGGTTGTCTACATGCTGTTTACACTCCATCACTATTTCCTCACTAACTGTCTTCAACTGTTCCTCTACATGCGTTTACACGCTATCACATTCTTGCTTACCTCATACTTCTGCTGCCCTAGCTTGGCAACTACTTCTCCCTTAACCCGCCCCATCCCGACCACTTTCCCACCACTGACTCCCCCCAATCCCGACCATTTTTGGAAAATAATTTTTTTTTGGCTCAAACCTTCGCCTTTGGTGAGAAACATCGAAAATTCATAGAGAAATCGCTCACCTGAGGTTTAAAATACTCGGCCCAGGTAGGAGTTCCTCCTTACCTTACAGGGTTTTCTATCAGGCTGGCTGCAAAGAAAACGAGTTCTATGGGAGGATAACTATTCCACACCACTCATAAACGGTATTTATTTATTTATTTGGTACAAATTTATATGTAGTACAAGAGTATATTGGTTTTCAAATGGTAATATAGGCATTATAAACATTGTTTCACTCACTAACTCATCACCATTCCTGACCTTTTTTTGCCACATTAAGTGATCATCATTTCTGACTGTTTCTTCCTCTAATGTTTGTCCTCCACATTGTCATAGATTGGGGAATCACTCTGGCCCTGAATTTCGTACCATGGCATGACATGGCTTTACTAGCCAGGTCACTGATAACAGATGAATTGCTGAGAAAAGGGCATTCAGGGGGGGAGGAGGTCATCCTGGGTAAGGCATTGTCCCTACCTGGCATCTTGTAGAGGAAGGTGTCCCATGTATACGTGCCAAAAATCACTTGCGAAAATTGAAAATGGTGCAAATTAGGGACCTTGCAATTGATTCGCATTTATGTACGTCGACGGGATTGGCAGTGACAAAACATGTGGACATTAATTCACGTCGATGGGACGCCGCGGGTTAAGCTGTTGTTGTTTTTCCTTCATTTCCCCCATGAAAGCATCTAGCTGTCCTTGCATCCTCAGTTGTAATCCCTTTCTTGCTCCTCTGATGCCTCTTGAAGTTGCTCATATCATTCTTTTTGTTCCTGACTTTGTGCCTCTAGTGGTTCCCTATTTGCCTCCAGTACTTCACCTTGTGCTTGTATTAGTTCTTCTTGAAATTTATAATGTGCTTGTAATTGTCCTCTGAGTTCGTTTCCGAGCTCTTTCTGCTCTTCACTTTGGTCCTGTAATTTTCCTTTGAGTTCGTTTCTGAGCTCTTTATTTTGTGCCTCTAGTGGTTCACTCTGTCCCTGTATTAGCTTCATGATTGTCGCCAGGGAAATTTCCTCCTCCTGCCCAGCTTGAGACATTGTCTTCACACCTTCTGCTTCTATGTCGAAGGTTAGACTCACTGCAGCCCTGAAATAATAATCCCACACACCAGTGTTACGTCCTCACCCCCACACTGCCACAGGCTCCAACAGCAGTAGTTCAGTACAAGAAGGACGTTGCCCTGTGAGTTGTTCTCCCTGTGGTCAGCCTTAAGTTGTACAGCACACAAGATCAGCTGAGGCAAAATTAAACTCTGGCTTCTTAAAGTTCACTGTCTTTATTTTCCAAATAATTCCACTTAATGCATTTCAACTTCATTGTTCTCATAAGCACTGGAGCTATACACGCTTTACTAACTGCTATTACACTTAATGCTTAACCACACTTCACAGTTATTACGCATAATGCTTGACACCTCACTGTTTTCTCAAGTTCCAATAATATACTATCTATCTATCTATATACCTACGCTGCTTCCCCCCAAGGAAAGGGAGGTAGCCGAGACAGGACGACACACTCCCCATTTACTCATCCATTCAACCACATTCATTCACATCTTAGCCCCAAAGGGGAGAAGGGACATCCTCACCGCACCACACCACACAAGGGTCAACTGTGCAGTGCAATCACTGACATCCACAGCAGGGCCCGACAGCAGAGCTGGTATACCCCTGCCACATCATAATAGACCCATCCCCTTACCCACACCTGACCTGACTAGCTGATCAGACCAAATGCGGGAGAATATCCCCTCAGGGCTGCATCATCATTTATTCACAATTTCTCTCCATTTATTTTTGTCATGCACAGCCACTCTTCCATCCTCAACAGACATCCCTCTCACATCCAGCGCTTTCTTCACACTGTCCATCCATTCTAATTGTGGTCTCCCTCTCAGCCTTACACCTCCCACATCAGATCTAGTTATCTTTTTCAACAATCGCTCATTATCCATTCTCTCCATGTGCCCAAACCATCACAACACCCTCTGCTCAACTCTGTCAGTCATCTGCCAAACAACTCCAGTTTTCCTTCGCACTTCATCATTTCACACTTGATCCATATGCGTCACTCCACACATACTCCTCAGACGCCTCATCTCCATTACATTCAAACTTTTCCTCTCAACTACACCCATATTCCATGTTTCAGCCCCATATAACGCAGTCAGTACCACAACACCCTCATACAGCCTTCTCTTTACATCCATTCTAAGTGAACGACATCTAAACACCTTTTTCATTCTTCCCAGCACCTATCCCACTTCATCCTAAACTTCACTTCTGCATCTATTCTTCCATTCACAGCAACATGTGGCCCTAAATATTTAAAACACTCTACCTCCTCAAGCAACTCGTCATTCAAAACTATATTCATCCCCCTATCATCTACCAACCTCGTACATTTCACTTTACTTTTATTCTCATTTACTTTCAATTTCCTCCTTTCACACACCCTTCCAAACTCCTCTACCAACTGTCTCAATCTCTCCTCTGTATCAGCCACCAGTGCAATATCATCTGCAAACAGCAGCTGCTTCAGATTCCACTACACCATCAACATTCACCAGACTCAAACCTCCACCTAAAACTCTTGCTTTCACCTCCCTTACAACACCATCCATATAAATATTAAACAACCAAGGCGACATCACACATCCCTGTTGCAGCCCCACTCTCACAGGAAACCAATCACTCACAGCATTTCCCACTCTTACACACGCTCTACTTTTTACATAAAAACTTTTCACCCCTTTTAGTAACCTACCATCAAGTCCATACTATCTTAAAACAGTCCACAAAGCCTCCCTATCAATTCTATCATACACTTTCTCTAAATCCATGAATGCCCAAAACACATCCTTGCCTTTCGCTAAATACTTTTCACACACTTGTCTCACAACAAACACCTGATCCACTCATCCTCTCCCTCTCCTAAAGCCACACTGCTCATCACCAATCACTCCCTCTGTACCCTCTCTCTCATAATTAACACTCTACCATACACCTTACCTACAACACTCATTTTTTCCCCTTCTTATTTTCTTTATCAGTTTAACTAGATAAAACTGGTGAACACCAGCCTGTGCCGATATTCTTTACTTTTGGTTATTAGTATTTCTCTGCAGAACAGCAGTCAGTACTCAGCCTTTAGTCTACTCAGCCTTAACTGAGTTAGCATCATGACTATTAATATATATGTATAGGAAGCCAAAGATATGGGGCTTAGTGATCCCCAACAAATTAAAGATTATGTGCTCTCACGGTTTAGTTACGAGCAGCAGCGTGAGAATTATGCCTGCGAAGAGCGTTGAATTCAGTGTGAGGAACGCGAGAGAGAACGTGAACACGAGCAAAAACAATGCAAACTACGCGAGACAGAACGTGAACACGAGCAAAAACAATGTGAACTACACGAGACAGAACGTGAATACAAGCGAGAACGAGGGAGAGAACGTGAATACAAGTGAGAACAACGTGAGAGAGAATTTGAACACAAGCGAGAACATCGTGCAGACAAGCATGCCGAGTGCGAGGCACGTGAGAAACATGAACTTCAGATGCTGAAGCTCAAGCAAGACTCCTTGGCTTCAGACACATCTGGTGCGGCGAACCCAAGTTCCATGAGCGCTCTCCCTGCACATGTTGTGGCAACCCCACACCTCAAGCTTCCTTCAAACAAGGAAGGCGAGCAAATCAAGCCATTCATAGTTTGTTTTGAGGACATGGCACAGCTGTACCAACTGGATGAGGCAGCTAAGTGGCTCCAGTTTCTTAGCTTGTCTGAGGGCCCTGCCCTCAATATCGTCCACAGAATTCGTGGAGACAATCTCATGTATGAGATGATGAAGGCCGCACTCATCAAAGCATATGGTCTCACAGTTGACGACGCCAGGAGTCAGTTTATAAGGGCGTGTCTACAAGAAAAGGAGATTGCTGTTCAGTTTCTTGATCGACTTACTACTTACTTAGATGAGTGGATGGAGAAAGATGAAACCCCTCCCACACAAGAGGGGATAATTGACCTTATGCTGTGCACGCAGCTAGAAAAGTCGTGGCATGCTGAGCTTATGGCTCAGTTTAAGATCTGCCAGGTAAGGGATACCAGCCAAATGGTGGAGAAGGCTGATGCATTCTTCACTGTGTACAGGTATCAAACTCGTAAGCAACACACCTGGAACAGGAAAGCTTACAAATCTGGGAAACCATCTCAGAATGATCCCCAGCATCAAGGCCGTTCTTAGAATAAGGGTCAAGGTCCAAAAAAAAATGCAGAAGAAGGACCAGGGGCAAAATACCCAGAAACCTAAGTGGAAACGGTACAACAAGTACCCTAATCAGCAGCAGTATCAGCCATGCAATCAAAGGTTGGGACTGTCCTTTTCGGCACCAGCCCCAGTGTATCGGGGGTAGGCGAACACAGCCTTCATTTGAACTCTCTGCCACAGGTGGTCAACACTCCATCTCCACAGATGGTGAGTACAACCCCTCAGGAATCTAATTCTCAGGGGACCATGTTTGCAGCATCATTCAGCAGCCTCATCAGTGGCTGGCTGCTTCCTTCACAGGCCCTCCCACAGGTAAGAGTGCCTTCCTTGTTCAGCCAGGGTTTGTGGGAGGCGTTCCTGTAAAGGTCCTGAGAGACAATGGTTCCTCAGGTTGCTCTGTCAGGCAGAGGGTATTTTGGCCTGAGGAGTACACAGGTCGACAGATCCAAGCTCAGCTTATTGATGGATCAGTGAGATTGTTCCCTGAGGCATGTATCCAGGTGGCACATCCATTTTACACTGGTACGACAGTCGCAGTTGTCATGCCAGAATATCAGGTGCCAAGTATAGTTGCACTGTAGATGACGCTACTTAGACTTCGGCTGCAGTAATACGAGCCATGGGCAAGGCTCCAAACTGTCACCCCGGTGACCATTGCATCGCCGGAAGATCTGATTTGTAGCCAAGATGTTGTCCAAGAACAACAGTCTGACCCGACACTTGCTGCCGTGCAGAAGAAACAAAAAGGTATTCACGGGGAGGTCAAGCTAGGTTCCTTCGTAAACAAGGACAGCTGTACAGTGAGTCACAAACACCCCAGGGTGAGTTTCGACTGCAGTTTGTCATCCCCGCTAAGCTTCGCCAAGCAGTGTTTGAAAGGGGTCATTGTTCAGCCTCAGGAGGTCACATGGGCAAAAGGAAAACCCAAAGCCGTATCTGTGCTGACTTTTTCTGGCCAGGAATGGGAAAAGAAATAGATAGCTTTGTACGTTCCTGCAATGTGTGTCAACGTACCACCAGTCACAGATGTGTCCTTCCTGTGCTGTTTGAATCCACATCCATAATCTCTGAAGTAGTTGAAAGAGAGGGCAGTGGTGATGTGGGTCAGACCTGACATCTCGCCCGTTGGTCCCACAGGACACATTACGTCCAGGACTTGTATATACATGTATACCGTAGGTTAAGGGGGAAGTTCGAGATCCCCAAGGCTGTGTTTGAATTGCCTTGTGGTGTCTCGAGCTGTGGGCCTCTCAGAGGATTCCTGGAGAATGCACATTATCCACATGAGTGTTCACACCCACGTTGGGTATTAAAATGTGACCTGCCTAAGATTGCTTAGGGATTCTCAGCTTGCCAATATTAACCGTAAGTGTAGAGTTAGGTTTAACCAGTAAACTATAAGGGTCCTTTGAGATTCTGTCCTGGGACCACGTTTCCTGGTTAATAATAATGCAGGTTTAACCAGTAAACTGTAAGGGTCCTTTGAGATTCTGTCCTGGGACCATGTTTCCTGGTTAATAATAATGTAGGTTTAACCAGTAAACTACTAGGGTCCTTTGAGATTCTGTCCTGGGACTACGTTTCCTGGTTTATAATGTATCCAATAAGATAATAATGGCAACCTCGAATGTACAAAGCTTGGCTGTCACTTAAAATTTTCGGCTAGGGCGTACTTTTTGTAGCACATGTACTTACTAGGCAGAGAGAGAAATTGTAATTTAACAAAAATAGTTTGTTGCACTGACACTTTTGATGCTCCACCTTGATTGATTTCACAGGTGCAGCTGGTGCGTGTAGCAGTTTTGTCATGCAAAACAGCTGATCATCTCTGCCGCATGCTGCCACCTCTTCTCTTCTGCGTGGTTGTCTCCATTTATTATTAATTTGTATCATATCATTTTACACATAGGTACAGTTACACTACGACTGTCACAACTACACCGTGTATTACATACATCACGCTACATAACAATTAGTTGTTAATGTAAATGTAGCAAATTTTCACTCAGTCTGACCTGAGTACAGGATTTTTCGTCACGGAATTTTTTCCTCTACCTTGCTTTTATTAACGTAAATATGAGGTTTTTACGCTCATGGGTGACTGATTTTCTCCTGTAGCAGGATACTACACACACCACAGTGTGAATCTTGTGTGACTGAGTTAGGATTTATATGTATGTATATCATAAAATTTTCTGAAGGAAAATTTGATTTTGATGGGGCGTAATGTTACAAATTTGCGTGAGTGTATTTATACATATTCGTGACATTGTACTTTGGTGAGAAAACCACGAACTCTAGTGGAATTCCCGCTGGGCATCACTCAGTTCAACCACCCTTGTATTCATTTCGATCGGGATGGTTTTCAGAACATTTGTCACTGCTTCACAAGTGACCATTCTTATGCACAACATTAGTGCTTTCACTGAGTGATTTATTGCGTTTCTATATCGTTCGCCCTCTTTGCGTTGACCGTTGAAGTTGGGCCATGCCTACTTCCGGCAAGCACGGCCAGCTCTTGCCTCCCTTCCCCGTTTGAAGTCAGTCAGCTTTGAGTTACCTCGAGGATAGGACCGTTTGTGCCCAGCGTAGAGCAGTGCCTACGTTGTACAGCGAATTCCTGAATCTCCACCTAGACGGAGAATTGGCGAAGTGGGCTTGCAGCGAATAGCAGCGTTTGATGTTCATTATGCAGGCGCCCAGTCTTTCGTTCAGCTCAACCCTCCACTGACCAGCATTTCTGTTCGTTTTTTCTAGGCTTAAGTTCGATTAGCTTTTGAATGAGTGATTGAGTGTATTCTCTTTCTTATTTGAATTCATGAGTCCCCTAGTGACCGTGAATTCTCTTTTTGAATTCATTTTGAGATTCATATAACGTAAATTTATTTTATTGTAATAAATAAATTTACAGTTCTTTTCTCTTACCTTAATGTAATTAGACCCGTGTTTTATTTCTCCACATTAAGCTTACTTTAGTTGCTGCTCCTAGTTTGCAGAAACTCCTTACATTATTCATAACTGGTAGTTAGGCCAGTTCTTTTGTATCAAACTTAAATCCGTTATGCCAGCCAGGAGTTAAGCACCGGCAAGAACCTATTATTATTAGCATTAGTTATTCATTGTCAGGGGTGGAGTCACTTTCTCAAGAGGCTAACAGTACTAACAGACAGCACTCGTGAGTAATTAGTCTCTGCTGTGTACTGTTGAGATAGTTTATAAATTCTCGTCCTTAGAGAATCGGCAAAGTAAGCTGGCATAAAGCAAAACTTACTACTTGATTTTCACAAGTCAATTCCTTGTCTCTATTTTCAAGTAATATTTAGCATTTCTAATTCATAAATTCACATCCTCCCGTGACAGAATGGTCATCCTTCTTTGCGACTGGCTGAATGAGAGCAAACTTCCAGCAAGAAGGAAAGGTACAAGTTGACAGACAAAGGCAAAAGAGTTTACCTAGTCAGGGTGTAAACACAGAAGCACAATTCTTGAGGAATACAGGAGGGACCCCATCAAGTCCATATGCCTTGTTAGTATTGAGGCCAGTGATGGCAGAAAATACATCAGTTGTGGAAGTTTCAATGTCAGCCATCAGGAAGTCAGAGGGGGGAAGTGGTGGAGGAACATAATTGGAATCATCTAAGGTGGAATTGGAGGAGAAAGTCTGAAAGAAGAGATATGCTTTATCAGTGAAGAAATAGCTACAGAGCAATCACAGTAGAAAAGAGGAGGGAAGGATGATGAGGTAAAGTTGTTAGAAAGGTTTCTGGCAAAGTGCCAGAAGGAGCGGGAATAATTCAAGGTGGAGAGTTGAGAGCATTTAGTACGGATGAAATTATTCTTTGCAGAGTAAAGAACATACTTAGCATGATTCCAGGCAGAAACATAAAAAAGATGTGATTCAGGATGGATTGGCTCCAGTACCTATTGTAGGTCTTTTCCTTGCTGTGGACAGCATTAGAACAAGTGTGATCAAACCAAGGCTTTTTTGCATTAGTCAAAGGATATGAGAAAGGAATTTATGTTTCCATGCCCAAGAGAATAACCTCTGTAAAGCACATGGCACACTCAGCTGGCTCCCGGTAATGGAAACAATAATCATTCCAGGGAAAATCAAAGAAGTACTGCCTGAGGGCCTCCCAATCAGCAGTTCCAAAGTGCCACAACCGACGATGGTGATGGTGACGGTGGTGGTGGTAGCTGTGATGATGATGGTGGTGGTGGTGGTGGTAGCTGTACTGGTGGTAGTAGCAGATGTGTTAATGGTGGCAGCTGTGTTGATGGTGGCAGTAGTGTTGATGGTACTTGTGCTGCTGCTGATGATGGTAGTGATATCTGTGTTGGTGATGGTTGTAGTATCTGTGTTGGTGGTGGTGGTGGTGGTAGCTATGTTGGTGGTAGTGTTAGTAGCTGTGTTAGTGGTGGTAGTGGTGGTGTTGATGATAATTGTGATGATAGTGGTGGTGGTAGCTGCGTTGGTAGTGTCTGTGGTAGCTATGTTGGTGATGGTGGTGGTAGCTGTGTTGGTGGTAGTGGTGGTAGCTGTGTTGGTGGTGGTGGTGGTAGCTGTGTTGGTGGTAGTGGTGGTAGCTGTGTTGTTGTTGGTGGTGGTAGCTGTGTTGGTGGTGGTGGTAGATGATAGTTGTGATGATAGTGGTGGTGGTAGCTGCGTTGGTGGTGTTTGTGATGGTGGTAGTGATGTTGATAATAGTTGTGATGATAGTGGTGGTGGTAGCTGTGTTGGTGGTGGTGGTAGTGGTGGTGTTGATGATAGTTGTGATGACAGTGGTGGTGGTAGCTGTGTTGGTGGTGGTGATAGTGGTGATGTTGATGATAGGTGTGATGATATTGGTGGTGATAGCTGTGTTGGTGGTAGGGGTGGTGTTGATAGTTGTGATGATAGTGGTGGTGGTGGTCGTGGTGGTAGCTGTGATGATATTGGTGGTGGTAGTTGTGGTGGTGGTAGCTGTAGGAGTGGTGGTGGTGGTAGCTGTGGTAGTGGTGGTGGTAGCTGTGATGATAGTGGTGATGGTAACTGTGGTGGTGGTGGCTGTAATAGTGGTAGCTGTGGCGGTGGTAGCTGTGGTGGTGGTGGTAGTTGTGATGATGGGGGTGATGGTAGCTGTGGTGGTGGGGGTGGGGGTAGCTGTGGTAAGGGGGGGAGGGGTGGTAGCTGTGGTGGTGGTGGGAATAGTAATAGCTGTGGTGGTGGAGGTTGTGATAGCTGTGGTGGTGGGGCTGGTGGTGGTGATAGCTGTTCAGAATCAGCTCGCATCTGGGCAAATGCTTTGCGGCCCTTTGGCACCGCAAAGCACTTGCTCCAAAGCAAAGCGTGGTTCAGAGACAGCTTGAATTTGGACAAATGCTGAACGGACCGATAGGGCCGCGAGGCTCTTGTAATAACGTAAATCCTGATTTCAGTTGCTCAAACGTACAGTACACATCACTCCACCGTCCACACCCACTCCCTCCCTGTTGACCTTACCCTTCATTGCTCAGGTTTCACATCTCTAAGAACTCGAACAATTGCAGAGCAGAAAGATAAATGCAGAATTGCAAACGAGACTAAGATTATATTACTGACCAATTAAAAAAAAAGAAATGTATACGTGACGACAGTTTTAGGAGTACTGTGTAATTAAACATTCATATGATGCAGTTGTACAGAACCCTCACTGAAAAATGATAAATAAAAAAAAAATAATGAAAACAAGAGGTCAATGAGCATTCACAAGATAGGTGCCTAGCGTGAGATACGAAAATTAGAGGACAGGCTGAAAATTCTAACTTAGTTTTCGCTGGAATAATAAGAAAAAGGGAAGATATGATAGTGATGTACAATGTGTCTGACGAGAAACTTGACGAGAGACGACATAGTATCTGAAGATACTAAGATCACAGTGCACACAATAAAAGTAGATTAAGAGAGTTAGGCAGGGTGGCAAAGATGTTAGTTGGGGAGCGAAAAATCAAAATAGTAGATTACTAGTGAAGAAGGGAGAAAAGGTGAGCAGATGGAGAGAACACTTAAAGGAATTGTTGAGCATAGAGAATGAAAGTAATGCAAGTGTAAGTGGCTAGGGAATGGCTGGGAGATGGAGGGATGTGAGAAAAGGGGAAGAAATCAGTAAGATGGAAGTTGTTGAAGCAATGAAGAAAGTTAAAATGGGGAATGCCCCAGGAATTGATGAAGTGTGTGGTAAAATGCTGAAGCATGGGGGAGCGATAGTGGTGGAGTGGATGTGGAAGATGTGCAGATTGGCCTGGGAGGAAGTTAGAGTCCCGAGGGATTGGAAGTCAGGTATAATTATTCCTCTGTACAGAGGAAGAGGGGAAAAAGAAGTGTGTGGTAATCACAGGAGCATTTGTCTTCTTAGTGTAATAGGAAAAGTATATGGTAGGATACTTACTGACAGAATTAGGAGAATAACAAAATAATTAGATGGAGAAGAACAGGGAAGTTTTAGGAACAGAAGAGGTTGTGTGGATCAGATATTCATTCTTAGATCTTTAGTGGAAACATTTCTAGAGAAGGGAAAGAAGTTGTATGCGGCCTTCATGGATTTGGAGAAAGCAGATGACAGGGTGGATAGACAAGGATTGTGGAAAGTATTAAGAATATAAGTAGATGGGAAGTTGTTGAATGGAATGTAGAGTGTGTATGAGGGTGCTAAGGCTGCGGTGCATGTGGATAGTGAACTGAGTGAGTTTTTTCTATTTGAAGGTTGGGCTGAAACAGGGATGTGTCACGTCTCCATGATTGTTCAATCTGTATATGGATGGGGTTAAAAAAAGATACAAGGTAGGGCAGTGGATGTGGGAGCGGCCCTAGTGAGAGAGGGCAGTGTTTGGAAACTCCCTGTTCTGTTGTTTGCAGATGATACTGTGTTGTTAAGTGAAGACGAAGGGGAGCTGCAAGGCTTGATGGATGTTTGGAAGAGTGTGTAATAAACAGGATCTTAAAGGTGAATGTATGGAAGAGTAAAGTTATGATCTTCGAGAGAAGTTAAGTCAGTGAATGTACAGTGAGGTTGGATGAGGAGGAAATGGAAAATGTAAGTGCTTTTAAGTACTTGGGTAGTGTGATAAGTAAGGATGGAAGTTTAGAAAGTGAAATGCTTGAAAGGGTACAGCAAGGAAGAAAGGTTGCTGGTTCCTTGAAAGCAATGATAAGAAACAGGGAAGTGAGCATGAAAGCGAAGAAGTTACTACATGACAGTATTGTGATTCCAACTCTAACGTATGGAAGTGAAGCTTGGACTTTGTTGGAGAGACAGAAGTCAAGAGTTAAAGCAGTGGAAATTAGTTATCTGAGAGGAGCAAGTGCAGTCACATGGAGAGACAGACTGATAAATTAGGAAGTGAAGAAGCATTGTGATGTGGATGTTGATGTGATAGGAAGCGTTATGAGAAACACATTGAGGTGGTTTGGCGATGTGGAGAGGATGGAGAATGAGAGACTCACCAGGAGAGTGTATGTGAGTGAGGTGGAGGGGGGGGAGAGGGAGGGGGCGGCCGAGGATGAGATGGAGGGATGGAATGGAGAAGTATATGAGAGAGGAGGGTGTGAGGTGGGAGCAGGGCAGTGAAATGGCGGGGGACAGGCGACATGGAGGCGATTTGTTTGTGGCTACCCCTTACGGGATTGAGGCGTCTGGCAATATATATATATATATATATATATATATATATATATGTGTGTGTGTGTGTGTGTGTGTGTGTGTGTACACAGAGGGATTCAAGGACCATATATATATGAACACACACAGGAGCACAAGGAACATATATATATATATATATATATATATATATAGATCGGGTCATAAGATCCCCCAAAAAAATTAAAGTCCAGATTTCATGTTATAATAGAGCGGAAAACTTGCTCCAATATAGAGGCAACGGAGCTGCAAAATATTATATCCGTATCATGTCAGTTAGAGGTGGCGCCTGGACACTTTATTATGCAGCTCTCAGCTAGCACACTGTGACCGTGCACTACTCAAAACTCACCACAAGGAGATGGCTGCAAATGGAGTTCTATATCTAACCGATTCCATCTACCCTTCTATTAAACTGGGACAGATTTACTCTGCTTTGATATCCTTCTTTGATTCGAAGGCTGGCATTATTTTTCTTGATTTGAGTATGTTTCTTATATACCCATCTCTGTTTCAGTAACCATTAACTTTTGCCGATGTTTCAGTCACCAGCTTTACTGTGCGTTCATCTGACTGAGTATGGCAAGGATACTTTGGACATGGCTTTTCCACAAGTTCAGGAGTTCAACCAAACCATGTAGTTCAACATCAATCAAATTCTTGAGTGGTGGTTCTGTAATATCCACCACATCCCAGCTGATCAATTGAGAATAATGATCTGCCCCAAAATTTATTTCTGGTACTTTGAATTGTCTTCTTTCTTGTCTCGGGTTGTCTTTCGCTGCTACAATTTTCTTCCCAGCATCTCATCTGATGTCAATATCTTCATCAAATGCCATACCCAACAGCATGTTTTCCGAATGGGCATAGAAAGCATTTGTTTGAATAGCCTGGATAGCAGCCTTATATACTTCCAAGCATTCATCTTTCATGTACTTGATCTTGGTAACAGCATTGAATAGATGTTTTGGGCAATTGACACAGAAAATATTTTTTAAAATCTCAGACCAGGTCGGAATGTATATAGTCATCACATATTTGGCTAATGTTGTCAGTGGTTTGGAAGGAAGAGGTACTGAGCAATACAGTCTAAAAATTCATGCACATGCTGTAAGCCATTTTGCATGTGCTAATGGGCCTGGTTCAACTGAAGAGAATGACGGAGGAAATTTTCCAGATGACACTGCATACCATATAGTCAGAATATGTTTTTGATCCTTATTTAAATTCTAGCTCTGAATAGGTCTCATGAAACTTCTTCGCATCATCTACTGGGATTGGTTCAAAATTTACCACAGGGAGGTTACTAACTGTTTCTTCTATCTTCTCAATCTTTCCTTTGAATGTTGTGGGCCCTGAGGTTTCACCATCCGAATGTTTAAATATATGCCGAAATGAAAGTTCGTTGAAGTGTAACAAACATATAAGCCACTGCAAAGGACGGTTAAGAAAGTCTTCAATCAATTTTATTGCTCCGCCTTTTGTCCCTGTGTTAACAGGTGTACCATCTCACCCTATTGCAACAGGGATATCAGTCTTCAGCCCACAGTTCATCAAGCACTAAGAAATAGCAGCTGCTGT
>NC_136972.1:22057859-22230760 GCF_032717465.1 Coenobita brevimanus
GAAAGTGCTCCTAGAAAAGTATTTTGGTGGGAATCATGTGCTGTATACAGACAACTACTATACAGCACCGAAACTTGCCAAATACCTTTCTGAGCATGGCATTGGCTCCTGCGGCACTGTCAAAAGTAATCGTGCCCACTTCCCCAAATTCCCAGAGGCAGAAACCTCGCAGCGAGGAGACATGCACCTACGCAAGTCTGAGAAGATGCTGGCAATACGGTGGCATGACAAGAGGGTCGTGCACATGCTCACCACCGTACATAAGGGGGAGATGAGAGACAGTGGGAAGGTCGACCGTAGGACAGGCGAACCTGTGATGAAACCTGATGCTGTGTTGGACTACAATATCAACATGCGGCTGGTGGACAAGTCCGACATGATGATTGGTGAGATCAACTGCCTCAGGAAGAATACTAGGTGGTACAGGAAAGTTTTTCTGCATCTCATAGATATGACGATGCTGAACGCCTTCATCCTGTACAAGATGAAGGTCAAGCCACCCAAGTCCTTCTCCCTGAGGTTGTTGGCCAGGACTTGTGTCCAGCAGCTGCTGGAAAGATATGGTAGGGTGACAGCAGCAACTCCAAGGTGCCATCAAGTAACACTTCCCGACCGACTTGAGCAGAGGGCGTATATGGATCGGCACAGACTTGAGCTTATGCCTGCCACAGGGAAAAGGAAGGCTGCAATTCGCAGGTGTCAGGTATGTGCACATACCACACGCCGCACACCTGAGCACAAACGCACCTCTTGGCAGTGCGCTGAGTGCCAGGTTCCCCTCTGTGTTACCTGCTTCTTCGATTACCACATCCAGAAGCAGTTCTAACAGTGCAAGTGTGAAAGCAGAATAATTTGGAAATAATGTGTAAATAATGTGTAAATAGCAGGTGAAAGCAATGGATGTTCAGTACATATGATTGAACAGTGTATTATAGTTTTATCTTACTGAAAGTGACAGTGAATAACATAGTGTAAGTAAAATAGAAGGGTAAATATTGAAAATAGAATAGAAAATGTAAATAGTAATGTAAGTAATTAGTAATATAAGAATATGAGTACAAATAATTTATGTTATAACAGTGAGTGTGAATCCGTGGCTCTCTACGTATTTTACTGAATGAAAAATTGAATGACTTCAGTGACAATAAACTAATACGACTGAAGGAAACTTATGGAGAAAGACTCCAGATATATATAAGTGTGATATAGTAATAGAAATATAAAGTGTGAGGGGTTTTATGAATAATAAATGACAGAGTACCAAGAGCAAACTAGCGCAAGTGCGACGATCAGACGCGCTCGTAATTTCCAATGCTTTCACAGTGTTTCTTTTTTTGGAGTATGGATCCCAAACTACTTGAAAATCATAGAATAGTGTTTATAGTGTTTATATCTGGCTGTGGTAATCATATTACGGGTTGTCGGGAAGTGTAAAGTGGAGACTTCGTTACCCTACTTCAGAGGTCTGCACAAGTCCTACGGTAACAGACGAAGGCTCAACAAACATTCCAGGAGAAAGCTGAAGGTATGTGCCATAAGCATATGTAATTTTAATATTCTAGGACTAATAACTGATTTTTGGCAAATATTTTTTGAGAGTCTGTCGGAGCCCGAATAACCCCGCGGGACACGCAAAACACTGGTAAACAAGCCCGCAGTGTAGGGGTTAAGCCGATTGGGTGCAAGCATAGTATGCGACACTGGTTCAACCACAGCACCCCTTATATCTGCCAAAGTAGCAAGTGGCTCGGTGAACAATTCCCAAAGTTTTTACAACTCTGGCGGGAGGCGAACCTTCGTCCACCAGCATGCGAAACGCACACTCTACCACTGTACCACAGCGGCTCCATCTATATATATATATATATATATATATATATATATATATATACTGTATATGTATATATGTATATACAGTATGTATATATATATGTATATATGTTTATAATTATATACACTATATATATATATATATATATATATATATATATATATGTATGTATCTATCTATGTATCTATATATAAACATATACATGTATCTATCTATCTATCTATATATATATACATGTATATATATGTATATATATGCATATATATATATATATATATATATATATATATATATATATATATATGTATACTGTATATATGTATATATATGTATATATACATATATATATATATGCATATATATGTATATATATATATGTATATATATATATATATATATATATATATATATATATATATATATATATATGTATATGTATATTCTGTACATATATATATATATATATATATATATATATATATATATATATATATTGTTATGAAGGGAGATTTGCCAGTTAGGTAGTCTCGTACCTTCGCGATGTTTCTGGTACCGTTAGTTCCTGTACGAGTCAGAGTTGCCAGTTAGCCTGCTGTTTGTGAGCATAGTTATTTCGTAAGTTATGCATTAATTTAATGTGCTTTTTTGTCAATGTTTTACTTAAATGAAGAAGTTTCGAGAGTAATGAAAGCTTATATAAGATGGTGTAGAGACTATTACAAGTTTAGTCGGGTTTCAGTTCAGTGTGAGTGAAGTGCAGTCGGTTTTGGTGCAGTTTGTGGAGAGTTGCTTTGCAAGCATTAAATGTAATTACTGTCTGTGAAGATTGTATAATTTTGGTACTTGTGAAAACAGTGGCAAACAGTGACGGGTTATTGAAGTTTGTTTATCATTGGAAGTTGAGAAAACAGTGAAGTGTTGAGCATTAAGTGTAATAACAGTTAGTTAAGTGTGTATTGCTCCAGTGCTTGTGAGAACAGTGAAGTTGGAAAGAATTAAGTGGAATTACTTGGAAAATAAAGAGTGTGAACTTTAAGGAGCCAGTGTTTATTTTCGCAAGCTGATCTTGTGTACTGCACACCTAAAGGCTGTCCATAAGAAGAACAAATCACTGGGCAACGTCATTCCTGTACTGTACTACTGCTGTTGGAGCCTGTGGCAGTGTGGGGACTGGGACGTAACACTGGTGTCTGGAGTGGGATTATTAAGGGCTGCATTGAGTTTAACCTTCGACATGGAAGCAGAAAGTGTGAAGATGAGGTCTCGAGCTGGACAGGAGGAGGAAATTTCCCTGGCGGCAATCGTGAAACTAATACAGGCACAAGATAAAGAGCTCAGAAACTAAATCAAAGAACAGCTACAAGCACAGAACGAAGGACAGAAAAAGCTTGAAGAACAGTTACATGCACAGAAGAAAGAAATCAAAGAACAGTTACAGGTACAGAAGAAAGAAATCAAAGAACGATTGCATGCACAGAATGAAGAACAGAAAGAACGACATGAACAGCTTCGGGAGGCATTACGAGGGCAATGGGGAGAGGTGCAGCTGAGAATGCAAGGACAGCTAGATATTTTCATGGGGGAAATGAAAGAAGAACAGGAACAATTGAGGGAGGAGGTATATGCGGAGATACGGCAGCAGAAGTATGAGGTAAGAAATAATGTGATAGACTGTAAACATCATGTAGACGAACAGTTGAAGACAGTTAGTAAGGAAATAGTGACGGAGTGCAAACAACATGTGGACAAGCTGAAGATTAGCGAGGGAATAGTGGCGGAGTGCAGACAGCATGTAGACGACCAGTTGAAGTTAATTAGTGAGGAAGTAGTGATGGAGTGCAGACGGCATGTAGATAACCAGTTGAAGCATGTAGTTGACCATGTGAAGATGATCAGTGAGAAAATTGAGGCTGTAGAGAAATATTGCACTGCTGAGCCTCAAGTCAGTGTACAGGGACCATATGATAGAAATGGACAGCGTATGGTAAATCTTGATGGATCCCAAGCATCTAAAGGTAGCATTACAGCGCTGAATAATCAGAATGTAGGAGATTTAAGTCCTGGCCTTAATTATGATGCCCCAGTTTTTAGGTCCCAAACCAGTGAAGTGTATGGCTCTAATGGGGGTTCAATTAAAACGAAACCTCAAGAAATTAATGGTAGAGTATCTTGGGAAGCTTACCGGGCACAGTTTGAGTTACTTGCGGATCAGAATGGTTGGGATGATAGGCAGAGGGCAGTGGAGCTTGCTACTAGCCTTAAGGGTGCCGCAACGGAAATTCTGGGTCAGATGTCAGTGATGGAGAGGAATAGCCTTTTCATATGGGTGGGGTTTATGGCAGTTTAAAGTGATGCCATTTGGCCTATGCAATGCCCCAGCTACTTTTGAACGCCTCATGGACCACGTACTTGAAGGCCTGCACTGGCAGACGGCTTTGATCTATCTGGATGATGTAATTGGAACTGGAGAGGTTGTCGGAGGTGTTGAACAGGATCCATGCAGCGCACCTCAAGCTAAACCCCAAGAAATGCTGCTTGTTTCAGACACATTGTAGGTGAAAGCAGCATCTGTACTGACCCAGAGAAGGTGGCAGCTGTGGAAAACTGGCCAGTTCCGACTTGTGTGAGAGAGTTACGGAGTTTCCTGGGCTTGTGCACCTACTATTGGCGTTTTGTCAAAGACTTTGTAATGGTAGCTGCACCTCTTCACAAGCTGTTGGGAAAAAGGCAGAAGTTTGCATGGACAGCAGAGACTCAGAAAGCCTTCAACGAACTCAAGCATGCATTGGCAAGCTCTCCAGTATTGCCGTACCCAGACCAGAATCAGCCATTTATATTGGACTGTGACGCAAGTGACCATGGTGTTGGTGGAGTTCTGTCACAGAAGAAGGATGACAAGGAGTATGTGGTTACGTATTACAGTGAGAAGCTCAGCCCACCAGAGCAGAACTACTGTGTGACACGTACGGAGCTCTTGGCAGTGATGAAGAGCCTTGATTTCTTCCATCCCCATCTGTATGGGTCAAACTTCATCATCAGGACGGACCATGCGGCACTCAAGTGGCTGAAAATGCTGAAGAATTCGGAAGGACAACTAGCACACTGGCTCGAGAAGCTAGACCAGCACAATTATGAGGTGCGACACCGTCCTGGGCGGGTGCATGGCAATGCTGCCAGCCTGAGTCGTCGGCCTTGTGATCCAGAGTGCCGGCAGTGTAGTAAAAGGGAAGATCACAGTAAGAAATGCAGCCGTACTGCAATGACAGGGCCAGCATCAGATGAAGACCTGAAGAGGATGCTGATGGAGGATGCAGATTTACAACCAGTGCTAAAGTGGCTGCAGCAGAGTACAGTGCAACCATCTTGGGAAGAAGTTTCAAGGTTAAGCCCTGCAACGAAGAGCTACTGGAGTCAGTGGGACCTTCTTCGTTTGAACAACAAACTACTGGAGCGTCAGTGGGAGACAGCCGATGGCCTCAACAAGTATTGGCAACTGGTGGTTCCGAAGAAGATGAGGTCCGAGATCTTGGATGAGTCCCATAGCCAAATCACTAGTGGGCACCAGGGAGTCAAGAAAACTTTAAGCCGGCTGAGACAGAGGTTCTACTGGATTGGCATGCATCAGTATGTTGAAGAGTGATGTCGGGCCTGTGATGTGTGCTGTGCCAAGAAGGGACCCAAGAAACATGGTTGTGCTCCTCTCCAGGTGTACCAAGTGGGTGCACCGATGGAAAGAGTCATGGTGGACATTGCTGGACCTTTGCCACTCACTGAGAGAGGAAACCTGTATATATGTGTCGCCATTGACTACTTTACAAAGTGGCCAGAATCCTATGCTATCCCCAATCAAGAGGCTGCAATTGTTACTCAAGTGTTGGTTGATCAGTGTTTCTGTCGTTTTGGGATGCCACAAGAGCTACATTCAGACCAGGGTAGAAACTTCGAGTCTGCTGTGTTCTGTGAGTGCTGCAAGTTATTGGGGATCAAGAAGACCAGGATGACCCCACTAAGACCACAGTCAGATGGAATGGTGGAGAAATTCAACTAGACCCTAGGACAAGAACTGGCCAAGTACTGCATAGATGGACAACAGAATGGGACCAGAAGTTACCTGCATTGCTAATGGCATATCGGTCTGCATCCCATGAGTCTACTGGCTACACTCCTGCAAAACTGATGTTGGGCCACGAGTTACGCGTACCCGTTGACTTGTTAATGGGAAGACCACCTGGTGAAGAGCTGCCTACGGACACCTTCAGCTATGCAAAGCACCTTCAGGAAAGTCTGGCTGAGGTACACCATCAAGTGCAAGAAGCCATCAAGTTTTCAGGAGAAGTGATGAAATGCAATTATGATGCCAAGGCAAGTGAAGTGAGCTTCAAGGATGGTGACCAATTCTGGTTATACAATCCTCAGCGTAAGAAGGGACAGTCACCGAAGCTGCAGAGTCCATGGGATGGGCCTTACACTGTGTTGGATCGCCTATCAGACGTAACGTATCAGATTCGGGGAGGTAGGAAGTCTCGCCCAAAGGTGGTATACGTGAACCGTCTGTGGCAGTACCATGGGCCAGGACAATTCAGCTGGGACGTCTTTGAGGAATTGCGCTCACCCACAGCTGAGGATGTTGAGGAGGACCAAGGAGCTGAAGTTCAAGAGGATGGTGACAGTTCCCCAAGAGAAGAAGTGAACCAAATAGAGGACCAAGACCTTCCAGAAGAAGTGGACTGTGTGGAGGAGCAAGGACATATTCAGAAGCGGCATAGAAGACCTGATAAGTTGAAGGATTATTTTGTGTATAGTTAGAGGTTTCAGTAGGATTAAGGTTTATGTTAGTGTATATTGTTTAGTTTTGTCGGGACGACAAAAAACTAGGGAGGGGGTAATGTTATGAAGGGAGATTTGCCAGTTAGCTAGTCTCGTACCTTCGAGACGTTTCTGGTACCGTAAGTTCCTGTACGAGTCAGAGTTGCCAGTTAGCCTGCTGTTTGTGACCGTAGTTATTTCGTAAGTTATGCATTAATTTAATGTGCTTTTTCTCAATGTTTTATTTAAATGATTGCTTGTTAAATCATGCAATTTAAGTTCGTATGGTAAATGATTTAGAGTGTTATGTAATGTGAGACAACTCTTAACATGTTTTGATATCCGAGTTGGTAACTTGTTCTCGTAAAATGTAGAAGTTTCGAGAGTAATGAAAGCTTATATATGATGGTGTAGATACTATTACAAGTTTAGTCGGGTTTCAGTTCAGTGTGAGTGAAGTGCAGTCGGTTTTGGTGCAGTTTGTGGAGAGTTGCTTTGCAAGCATTAAGTGTAATTACTGTCTGTGAAGATTGTATAATTTTGGTACTTGTGAAAACAGTGGCAAACAGTGACGGGTTATTGAAGTTTGTTTATCATTGGAAGTTTAGAAAACAGTGAAGTGTTGAGCATTAAGTGTAATAACAAAGTGTGTATAGCCCCAGTGCTTGTGAGAACAGTGAAGTTGGAAAGAATTAAGTGGAATTACCTGGAAAATAAAGACAGTGAACTTTAAGGAGCCAATGTTTATTTTTGCCTCAGCTGATCTTGTGTACTGCACACCTAAAGGTTGACCATAAGAAGAACAACTCGCTGGGCAACGTCCTTCCTGTAATGTACTACTGCTATTGGAGCCTGTGGCAGTGTGGAGACTGGGACGTAACAATATACTGCGTGTATATATATATATATATATACAGTAATCACTCTAATATCCGGACGCCCAATAACCGAACATCCCCACTAACTGAACCTTATCGTCCTGGGATCAAACATTCCCAAAATGGTCCGAAAATCAAAAAAAAAAAAAAAAAAATTGATTTTTTGCCGTCCGTAATTTGAACTTGCCGCGCGCGCCGCGTGAGAGCATTGTTTTGGTTCGTCATTCCTCCGACGTCCGATAGAGCGCCACTGCATCCTCCCCACTTCCCGCTTGTCTCTCACCGCGACTGGACCTACGCTCTTCGCAATGGCTGCCCACGTGCTCGCTTTTGTGGTGGTGCTGTACTTGCTGCAAGGCCTCCTGCTGCTCTCTGCCCTCCTCTTAGTGTGTGTGATGATGGCCCCGCCTCCTGAGAAAAGGACGAGAGTGGTGTTGACTCTGGAGAAGAAACGGGAGATATTAGAGAAAGTTGATGCGGGTTGGTCTTCTTCACGCATTCTCCGCGAGTTTAACCTGGCCCGGTTGACTTTGTTCGATATCAAACGTTCCCGAGACAAACTCATGCAGTACACGGATGACTTCTCATCGAGAAGCAAACGCAACGTGGAAAGGAAGGTTATGTTTACCCCCAAGTTTACAGAAATTGACCGATCCACGTTGATTTGGTACCGACAGCAACGTGCAGCTGGTGTGATGGTATGTGGAACAGAGCTGAAGGCTGCTGCTGAGAAGTTTGCAAGGCTTCACGACGCCCTAGACTTCAAGGCATCTGAGGGTTGGCTCTTCGCGTTCAAGTTGCGACATGGCCTTACTAACCGTAAAGCACATGGCGAAGCATTGGACGCTAACAAGGATGGAGTTGACGAGTTTCGGCACGAGGTGAAAGGCTTGATCGACAGGGAGGGCCTCACTCTCGGTCAAGTCTATAACGCAGACGAAACTGGCCTATTCTATCGCTCGGTGCCAACGAACACTCTAGCCGATGAGATGGAGAAGCGTATACCTGGCCGCAAGCTTTCTAAGGAACGGATATCTGCTTTGTGTTGTGCCAGTGCTAACAGCATGCACCGGCTTAAGCCCGTTATTGTTGGCCGTGCAAAGCAGCCTCGGTGCCTTCGTGGGGTGATGGATGTCCTTCCTGTCGTATGGTACCATTCTTTGAAAGCATGGTTCACAGCTGTGATTTTCAAAGACTGGTTTCACCGTCACTTCATCAAGGAGGTCATCCAGTACCAGACGAAGACACTGGGAATCCCTCACGACCAGGTAAAGGCTCTCCTTCTCCTCGACAATGCACCTGCCCACCCGTGCAACAAGGACTTGGTTGCTGAGAATGGCCGTATTAGGTGCATGTTTCTGCCACCTAATACGACTGCTCTCATTCAACCCATGGACCAAGGAGTGATCGTGGCAACAAAGCGCCTGTACTGTCGGAAGTTCGTGGACGAGGTGATGGTTGTTCTCGAGGACGAGGACGAGCGCAGGGAAGGACGTGACACTCGAGGCAAGCGGACTTTGGAAAACCTTCGCCGCTACAACATCAAGTCTGCGCTGTACAACTGGGCTAGTGCATGGAAGGAAGTCCCCGTGAAAACTCTTGAAAATGGTTGGTCTCGTCTGCTTCTCGGAACAGATGTGGAGTATGATTTTCTAGGGTTGACGTGGATGACTTCCATGCACGGCTACGTACGCACGGCGACGATGTTGATGTAGACGATGTTCGTGAGTGGTTGGATGACGACGAGGGCAATCCTGGGTATCAGACGTTGTCTGATATCGAGATCGCGTCTTCGGTTGCTGGTGTCAGTCCCGAACTTGAAGATTCCAACGACGAAGGCGATGATGATGCGGACTCCTCTCAGCAGGACACTACTCCAGCCATCCCCAAGCTGAGCGCACTCCGGGAACATCTAGAGTTCGTCCTAGACTACCTGGAACACCCGGACTGCGACAGGGAGATGGGGCCCTTGGAACTCGTGGAGGAAGTGCATGCTTTCCGGCAGCGCATCATCAATCGCCAGAATCGTCGGTCCTTGTGTCAGTCAATGACTGACAGTTTTTTCAGACCCGTGACCCCCGCTGTGCCAAGCCCTGGTTCCACTCCGTTGCCTCCCCAAGACAGGCCCTCATGCTCCGAGCCACAGCCCAGCACATCAGCTACAGTGGAGTCACCGCTCGATGTGAGTTTGCGGCTTTCTTCAGAGTCTTCTGTAGTCGGTATGCCATCACCACGACCCACCGATGCACCCCTTGGTCGCCTGCCAGTGATACTCTCGGACTCTGACAGTGAATAAACAGCAAGAACTTCTCCACTAGACCACACGGGAATTTTGAGTGTTGTGCAGTGAAAAAAACGGTGTGTTGTGTTAAGGTTTTCGAAATGAGAGAAAAGACTCAGTGGAAACAAAATTTAACGTAACTAACCTTCTTTGTTTTGGCTTTAGAAATTGAAAAGATTGGGAAAAGTTTATGTGCAACACTAAAGTTAACTGGAACATTATTTGGACTAAAGTGAACACTGTGAAGAGAACGGACTTCTGTGTGTTATTGATTAAGTTCAGTGCAAGACTTCAGGAAGAGTGTACTGCAAGTGCTTCAGGAAATCGTTCTTACTGTCAGAGTCCGAGAGGAGGCGGTTATTCATCGAGGTGGCCAGGGACTTGCTGTAAGTAGCCAGAATGTTTCATATTGTACTTTTTTCCATACTATACTTACCAGAATGTTTCATACTGTACTTTTTTCCATACTATACTTACCTCATGCATGTGCAGTAGGAATGTGTTTTTCAGAGTTAGGCTAGGTTAGAGTCCGTAAGTACCAGAATGTTTATTAATGTATGAACATACTTCTAAACCCTCATTTTATGTTTCTTTTGCATTTATTTCAGTCATTTATGTGCCTTATTGGTGTGATTTGGGTGTTAAATAGGTGCTATGCATGTCCGGAGGGAGTTGTATAGGTGTTTCTCTGAGTTAGGGTCCATAAGTACAAGTCCATAAGCTGGGGCCCAATATCCGGACGAAACCAATAACCGAACCTACCGATGGCTCTATTGATCCGGATATTGGAGGGGTTACTTATATATATATATATATATATATATATATATATATATATATATATAATATATATATATATATATATATATATATATATAATATATATATATATATATATATATATATATATATATATATATATAATGTGTATATGTACATACATTTCGATGGCTTAAGAGCTTATTTTCGAACGGTATTCCACAGGGAGATTAGCTATTTGAGGGAATGCCAGGTCAGTGGGGAACCCCAGGTCATAAGTGTGGGGCATGAAACACATGGGAATGTCCGTCAGGTGTCAGTGAGGGGGGAGGTGGTAGATAGGAATGTAGTCCAGGTGACGGGAATTAATTCAGCTCCAGTACCAAACAGACGTTCGACCAGTGAGAAGTATAACGAGTTCATAAATATAATACACGCAGCCCAAGATAGATATATCCCTTCAAAACCGTTTAGAAGGAATAATTCGGAACCAAGATGGTTAAACAACAGGTTAAAATCTCTCATAGGCCAAAGGAAAGGAATATATAGAAAAATAAAACGTGGAGAGGAACACTTACATAACCAATACACGATTTTAAATAGAGAAGTAAAGAAGGAGAGAAGAAAAACAAAGAGAAGTTATGAAATTAAGGTTGCTAGTGAATCAAAAGAAAACCCCAAGGGTTTTTATCAAATGTACCGTACGAAAAATAAAGATAGGATAGGACCACTCAGAACAGAATCAGGTGACATTACCAGTGAAGATAAAGAAATGTGCTCCATCCTAAATAATTATTTCATATCAGTATTCACCAAGGAAAATCTAGACCTGGTCCCTCAAGCAGCAAATATTTATGATGAGAATACAGAAAATATTCTTAGTAAAATAACCATTAGTAAGCAGGATGTATTGAAAGAAATTAATAAGTTAAAACCTAAAAAATCGCCAGGTCCGGACGATATATATGCAAAAATTATAAAAGAAACCAAAGAAGAATTATGTCAGCCACTTTTAACATTATTTAATGACTCTTTAAGTTCAGAAGTTCCAGAGGCGTGGAAGACCGCAAACATAGTGCCCATCTTTAAAAAGGGTGATAAATCAGCTGCGTCGAATTATCGTCCGATAAGTCTAACGTCAATAGTAGGAAAAATGTTAGAGTCAGTTTTGGCAAATAAGATTAGAGAACACTTAGAAAGATTTACTCTTATAAACGAAAGTCAGCACGGATTCAGGCAAGGACGATCCTGTCTCACAAACTTGTTGTCATTCTACTTGGAGGTCTATGAGGCAGTAGATAGTGATAAAGCTTACGATGTTATTTATCTGGACTTTAGTAAAGCTTTTGATAGGATCCCACACGAAAGGTTAGTTAGAAAGGCTCGAGCACACGGTATAGACGGCGATATCTTAAAATAGATAGAATCCTGGCTGAAAGGACGAAAGCAGAGAGTATTAATTAATGGAACTAAGTCGGACTGGGGATTAGTAACTAGCGGTGTACCACAGGGTTCAGTACTCGGTCCCTTATTATTTATCATATATATAAATGATCTAGACTTAGGAGTCAATAGCAGCATCAGCAAATATGCCGACGATACGAAAATAGGGCTTATCATTAACCCGCCCCGTCCCGACCACTTTTTGACCACTGGTACCCCCAATCCCGACCATTTTTCGACCCTTTTTTTTTTTTTTTGCTAAACCTTTCGCTTTTGGTGAGAAACATCGAAAATTCATAGAGAAATCGCTCACCTGAGGTTTAAAATACTCATTACAGGTAGGAGAGCCTCCTTACCTTACTGGGTTTTCTATCAGGCTGGCACCAAAGAAAACGAGTTCTGTGGGAGGATAACTATTTCACACCACTCATAAACGGTATTTATTTATTTACTGTTACGAATTTATATGTAGTACAAGAGTATATTGGTTTTCAAGCAGTAATATAGGCATTATAAGCATTGTTTCACTCACTAATACCTGACCTTTTTTTGCCACATTACCTGATCATCATTTCTAACTGTTTCTTCCTCTAATGCTATGTAAAGTTTGTCCTCCACATTGTCATTGATTGGGGAATCACTCTGGCCCTGAATTTCGTACCGTGGCATGACATGGCTATACTGGCCAGGTCACTGATAACAGGTGAATTGCTGAGACAATGGCATGCAGGGGGGGGGAGGAGGTCATGCTGGGTAAGGCATTGTCTCTGCCTGGCCTCTTGTTGAGGAAGGTGTCACGTGTATACGTACCAAAAATGACTCGCGAAAATTGAAAATTGTGGAAATTATGAACCTTGCAATTGCAGGACGTTGAAGTACGTCCCCGGGATTAGCTGTGACAAAACGTGAGGACGTGGAAGTATGTCCCCGGGACGCTGCGGGTTAACTCAACTGACGATTGCCATAACTTACAAAAAGTCCTCGATACATTGTCCAAATGGTCTAAAATTTGGGAAATGGAATTTAACGTTGAAAAATGTAAAGTACTTAACGTAGGCAAGACCATTGGAGATACTAAATACAGCTTAGATAACAAAGAAATTAGCAAATCGGAATGCGAGAGAGATCTAGGAGTTATGATTAGTAACGACCTTAAACCAAGGCAACAGTGTATTAATGCGAGAAATAAAGCAAATAGGGTCCTAGGATTTATTTTGAGAACCGTGAGCAATAGATTATCTAAAGTAATACTGAAACTTTATTTAGCATTAGTAAGGCCACATTTAGACTACGCAGTACAATTTTGGTGTCCTTACTATAGAATGGATATAAATTCGTTAGAAAATATACAGAGAAGAATGACAAAAATGATACATGATGTCCGGAACCTGTCATATGAAGAGTGACTGAAAAGACTAAGTCTGCATTTGCTAGAGAGGCGTAGAGTAAGGGGAGACTTAATTGAGGTGTTTAAGTGGATGAGGGGAATAAATAAGGGAGATATTAGCAAGGTACTTAAAGTGAGCATACAGGATAGAACTAGAAATAATGGTTTCAAACTAGAAAAATTCCGTTTCAGTAAGGAAATCGGTAGAAATTGGTTTGGTAATAGAGTAGTAGACGAATGGAATAAGCTACCCAGTAAAGTAGTTGCTGCCTCTTCCATTGAGAGTTTCAAGCATAGGCTAGATAAGCATATGACTAATAAGGGGTGGATGTAGAAAAAAGAAAATCTTATAACCAATACTAATTCATAATTTTTCCTTTTCAGGTTAACTGTGATAGTCTCTATTCTCCTTTCACACTTTCCTGTAAAATGTCCATGCCAGTTTTTCTATACTGCGTGGTGTTCTTTCTGACTTTTTCCTGCCTGCCTCGGCTGGAGGGTTTGGAGGGCGGGGAAGAGCCTTCTTCTTTGCTATCCTTATCTTATTCTAGTAGTTCAGTTACTCTTCTAGGAGCTGCCTAGCATGGGCCAACCGGCCTACTGCAGTTATCCTTTCTTCTTATGTTATTGTTATATATATATATATATATATATATATATATATATATATATATATATATATATATATATATATATATATATATATATATATATGCAAAATAACCACAGAAGAATTGAAATGAGCGACAGTGAGTACTTTTGTATATTACATCTTCAGACAGAGTGAGACAGAAATCTAAAGGGTAGAGGTCTTTTATGCACACTCGCAGCAGGTAGTGGCACACAGAACAAAGAATGACCTGAATTTTTACCTGCAGCTTAACTTATGGTCACCTGCAGCAGGGAGTGAAACACAACAAAGGATGACCTGAATCTTAAAATGGGTGATGGGTGATAAGTACGTTTCTTTTTTCTTGCTTAGGGATGCACGTGACAAAGGAGGAGGGAGTAGGAGGGGAAGAAAGGGGAGGGGGAGGGAGGGGGAAAGGGAGAGGGGAGGAGGGGAAGGAGGAAGGGGGGATGGAGGAGGGGATAAATACTGCAGCTTAACTTAAGACCTAGAGGATTAATGCTAGGTGTGTCCCACACAGGTGTGACTACACCACCAGGAGATGACAGGGAACAATCATTTGTTAGTCTGGGGGATACTGCTTTAAAATTAATTCAATTAACAATTTATCACACTTAGAATGACCATAGCTCATGTTTACATTCTTTTCATATGTGCCAGAATTTAGACAAGATTCTATTATATTTCCTTCATCTAAGCTTTTTGATCTTGCTAGAATCTTGGAGCCTGTTCAGTCAATTTGGTGATCACTGGTTGCTTTGTGCTGAAATAAACCACTACTCTGTTGGGCTGTCCTTACATTATATTTATGTTGTGAGATTCTAGTTTCCAAATCTTTTCCAGATTGTCCTATGTAAAATTTGTTATAGCTTTTACACGGGATTCTGTAAACAACGCCTGAATTACTGAAAGGGCTGTTCTTCATGAGGGTTTTTTTGATGGTGTTCTCATATTTGAATACTACTTGTACATTAAGTTTCCTCAGTATGTGAACAACATCAAGAAAATTTTCATGGAAGGGGAGGACAAGGGTTCTTTGAATATTCTGGCCATCTGGCTTTCCTCTGATTATTTTGCATACATATCTTCACGGTGAAGTCTCTGCATATATATATACTTCGGGATACAAAGCCTTTATATAAATACACATATATGTACACACATATGAATACAAGGCTCTTTTATATATATATATATATATATATATATATATATATATATATATATATATATGTATATACTGTATATACTGTATATATATATATATATATATATATATATATATATATATATGTATATATATATATATATATATATATATATATATATATATATATATATATATATAGATAGATAGATAGATAGATAGATAGATAGATATGTACATAAATATGTATATATGTGTATTTATATGCATATAAATATATATACCTGGTATATATTTGAGAATGCTGGGAGCAGTTTCTCAGTAATGAATGTTGAGTTAAACACGACAGCATTTTAGCAGTTGGTAATTTATTTTTCGATTACTTTAAACTTTCCTCACTAATACACTTCCTTCTTGGGAGTGAGTGAAAACCTACTCTCCGAAGTTGCTCATTTTCATTTTTCATTTAGTCTACAGAGAGACATCATCAGGAATGGAAAGACCACAGCCACATTTGGAGACGAAATACGTTTACATACTGTGGATAAGTATGGAGGAACGTAAAAATTGGAGCAAATAATAGATAATTTAAAGATGCTGCACATAAAAAGTAATTTAATTATGACTAAGTAACAAGTTTCCATATTTATACAAGGAAGTATACATAAGGAAAGGCACATGCCATATCTACAACCTGCTTAACCCTTCGTGGGCCAGTGGTTACCAAGTTACACGGAAGGCTGATGGGGTCCCGGCAGACCCCAAACCTTAATGGTGTATTTCTGCCATATCCATACTGTTATATCTACTAAACATTGTACATATGTTGCCCAGAACACGGCACGTGGAACCAACCCACCAAGTGTCCCATTTTTTTTTTTTTTTTTAACTTTTTTTTTTTTTTCATTTTATCAAAATTTTATTGAAGATTGAGTGTGGAAGTACTGATTCTACACTTATTTGAATGTCTGATTGTCAGTATTCTTGGAACAGGTTCTAAAAATAATAATAAGTTCATGTGTAAAGTAAATTAGCATGATCATAAAATAAAACTATCCCTATAATGTTCAAATTTGGTACAAAAATTTCTTGTTTTATCCTCTTGATGAGCTTCTTCTGTATACCACGACTGCACTTTCAGAATTATCATCAGCACTCACAGGAGACTCAATACTACTCACACTAATTTCACTGTCCGATCGTTCAAGCACTTCATAATCATCAGCTTCGGATACAGATAAATCATCATCTGAATAATTTTCCTCTTCTTAGTCACCTTTTGGCACCGCCATTGATATTGACATTGTCCTAATGTTTATAATCTGAAATATGTGAAAAAAATATTTAAAAACAATTAGTCACATGAAAGGCCAGGTGGGGTCCTGCCGGACCCCACTGACATATATTGCAATATCACTCCTTAATCGTGAGATTTTTTGCTCAGATTTTATGAGGATATAAAATAACCATATACAATAAAAGTCATGAGAAAGTAAAAAATGGCTTAATGGCAACATTTTAAAAACATGTTGGGGTCTGCAGAGACCCCATTTGCCAAAGAAGGGTTAGGTAGCTAGAATACAGTATTTAATTTTTCTCAGGACACTTATAAGAATTTTGGAGCATACTCTATACCTTAATTCCTGGTAATTATATGTTCAGAAGGAATAATATGAGCTATACATACACTAATCTCTGGAATATAACTTATTCAGTATTATATACTTAAACCTGTGAAATGTTTTGGCACACACTATTTCATTCGGTATTGCATTCCACTGATCAATTGCTCTATTTGGGAAACTAAATTTCCTTACGTCTTTATCGTCTCTCTTTTTATGCAGTTTTTTGCAATGTCCTCTTGCTGATGCATCCCCATAGGTTATGTAATCATTTATGTCTATTTTCTCCTTCCCTGATATGTATTTATATAGCATAATCATATAATCTCTTTTCCTTCTCTCCTGTAGTGTTGGTAGATTCAGTTTTTTTAGTGTTCCTTCGTAGCTTAGATCCCTTAAGCTTGTTACCCATCTTGTAGCAGCCCTTTGTACTTTTTCAAGCTTGTCAATGTGTTTTGAGATGAGGACTCCAGACTACTGATGCATACCCTTGGGTTGGTCTGATGAATGATGTTATTATCTTTCTTAGCGTGTCTTCATTTATGTATGTGAACGTTATTCTCATATTTGCAAGCAGTATATACATGTTCCGTACCTTCTCACTGATGTGGTCAGCCGGAGATAGTCTGTTACTGATAATCACACCTAGGTCCTTCTCTCTTTCTGATGTGTGTAGGGTTTTATTTCCTAACTTATAATCCCAATCACGTCTTTTTCCACTTTTCCCAAACTTGATTACGTGACACTTGTCCATATTGAATTCCATTTGCCATGTATTACTCCATTCATGAAGTTTATTTAATTCATCTTGTAGCTCTTTACAAGAGTCTGTGTTAGTAATTCTCCTTTGTATTTTTGCATCATCAGCAAACATATTTACATAGCTTTCATTTCTCGTGTTACTGTCTGTATCACTTATATACACTAAAAACATGATTGGTGCCAGCACTGAGCCCTGTGGAACTCCGCTAGTTACTTCTCTCCATGATGAGTAATTTCCCCTTAGTACTGTTCTCTTTTCTCTTTTTTCTGAGAAAATCTTGCATCCAACAATACAGTGTGTGTGTGTGTGTGTGTGTGTGTGTGTGTGTGTTCTTACGTAAATGTATCTTTACAGGAATGAGTCAAGCTCGTACTGTCTCGTGTTTTGAACATTTTTATCATACACATTTTTATATTTATGAATAGTTTTGATACACAGTATTTCATTTGGTAGTGCATTCCACTGATCAGTTGCTCTTTGGGAAACTGAATTTCCTTATGTCTTTATCACCTCTCATTTTCTGAAGTTTTTCTCAGTGTTCCCATGCTGTTGCTTCCCCATAGGTTATATACTCATTTATGTCTATTTTCTTTTTTCTTGTGATGCATTTATATAACACATGTCTCCTTATTTCCTTCTCTCTTGTAAAGTTGGTATATTTAATTTTACTAGTCTTTCCTCATAGCTCAGATCCCTTAAGCTTGGTGCCCATCATGTAGCGGTGCTTTGTTCCTTTTCAATCTTATCTATATGTTCTTTGAGATATGAACTCCAGACTATGGATGCATACTCCAGTGTGAGTCTATTAAATGATGTCCTTATCATTCTCAGCATTTCTTCATTTATATATGTGAATGCTACTCTCATATCAGCAAGCAGTGTGTACATGTTCCGTATTTTCTCATTGACATGGTCAGCAGGAGACAGTATGTTACCGATAATCACTCCTTGGTCCTTCTCCGTTTCTGATAGGTGTAGGGTTGAACTTCCTTATAATCCCAATCTGGTCTTTTGTCACTTTTATCAAACTTGATTGCGTGGCATTTGTCCACATAATTCCATTTGCCATCTACTGCTCCATTCATGAAACATATTTAAATCCTCTTGCAGCTCTGCATGAGTCTATGTTTTAATTCTCCTTTGTATTTTTGCATCATCAGCAAAAATATTTAGATAGCTTCAACTTCCAATGTTGCTGTCAGTATCATTTATATATATATATATATATATATATATATATATATATATATATATATATATATATATATATATATACTAAAAACATAATTGGTGCCAGGACTGAGCCCCGTGGGACTCCATTAGCTACTTCTCTCCATGATGAGTAATTTCCCCTTAGTACTGTTCTCTATTTCCCTTTTTCTGAGAAAATCTTGCATCTACCAGTACAGATTACTTTGAATTCCACCTTGATGGTACAGTTTCCATAAAAATCTTTGATGATGTACTCTGTCAAATGTCTTCTTGAAATGCAAGTAGATGCTATCTACCCATCCCTTTCTTTTCATTAGTGTTTCTGCAACTCTATCATGGTAGCTTACTAGATTAGCAACAACTGATTTTCCCTTTCTAAAACCGATCTGTCTTTCTGTTATCATATTGTGTTTTTGCAGATGATTTACCAAATTTTTCTGATCAGCTTTTCTAATATCTTCCTTACAACACTGGTCAGTGATACTGGTCGGTAGTTAAGTGGATTTGTCTATTTCCTTTCTTGAAGAGGGGAACAGTGTTTGTTTTCATCCAAAAATCAGGTACTTTACCTTGGCTTAAGGATTCCATGAATATTAAATGTATTAGTCTGCTTAACTTTTCTGCACATTCACGTAATACCAACCTGAAACCTCGTCCTAGCTATGTACTTTTCCTCTGTCCAATTTGCTTAACTCTTCCTGGATGTCTTGTTCCGATATACCTATATTTACCTGTCCCAGCCCCGGAGGGGCTCGGAGACGGGTATTATTTTCACTCAGTTTGTCTGTGGGTTTGTTTGTTTGTCTGTATGTCTGTTAACAGCTTTACGCGAAAACTGCTGGTGCGATTTTGACTAAAATTACAGGGATGATGGGCTATGACCTTCTAATCACCTGATAAAATTTTTGGCCAAACTGGGCCAGGGCCCAAGCTATAGGTACAAAATATGCAAAGAAAAGAAAAGCTAAAAAAAAAAAAAATTGTTTTTTCACCATGCTTCCTTTCAAATTCGTCATGTCAACATTAAACCAAAACCTAAAAATGCATCTTTCAAATTTTTATCCTATAATATTCCTCATTACATCAGGGGGCCCACCTCCAGTTAGTGGCAGGGGGGTCAATGTCAAGTGGATTGGGCGTAAAATTTCAAATGGGCATAAAATTGTCAAGTTTCATTCGATTTACTCCAAATTTGATATGTGACATCTTTGACTGGATATCCTGTTGTTTTTATACGTCAGCACATATATGACTGCCGGGGACGGGTTTGCAGTGTCTTGGCATTGCTTTTTGTTGTTAATATGTGTGGGAATGGTTGTTCCTTTTCATCTCTCTCAAATCTACTGCAAAAGCAGATTGGAGTTTTTTGTTTATCTTCTTTAATGATATAGGTTTTCCTCTTATCCATGATGGACCGTATTTTATTTTTGACTTTAGTTTTGCTTTGTATGTAACTGTAAAATAGCTTCGGTTGATCCGTACATTTATTTATAATGCCTTCTTCAAACTGCTTTTGAGCTTTTATTTATAATGCCTTCTTCAAACTCCTTTTGAGGATCTCTACTTACCGTTGTATAACCATTTTTTACCTATTTATAGTTGTTATATACCCTCTCACTATTATGTCATCTCTATCTTTTCCACAGCAATTCTTTTTTTTTTTCTTTTTTTTTTGCTGCTATACCGTCGGTGTTATACCACGTCTTTGTCCTTTTTTCTGTTTTTTGTGCCGAGGGATGTAATTCTGGATTTCCGTTTCGTAAAATTCACAGAATTTTCTATATACAACATTTATATCTTTGTCATCTACGCTCCTTTTCCCAATCTGTTTCTTTAACGTACTTCTTTAGAACAGGAGGGTTGCCCTTATGCTAGTTTAGGTTCTTTTTGTAACTTACGTTATTGCTGACCATATCATATGCTATCTTGAAATTGCAATTTAACGCTGCATGGTCGCTTTTGCCGAAACGAGGGTGACACATTATGCTGTAAATTTCATTTTCTTGCCTAGTAAATATAAGATCTAATAATGATTGTTTTTCTGATCTCTTTTTCTGGTGTTTTCCTTTACATGGTGTGTCAGGAAAATATCCTGTATAAGATCCAGGAGCTTTTGATCCCAGGAACATTCATAGTTTCTTACACCTAAAGTATTCCAATTTATAGTTGTTTTGAAATTTCCAGTTACTATATTTCTTTCAATTTTTTCTTCCATTCACTGCAGTAGGGTTTTTAAACTCTGTATTGTACTTTCTGCCAAGTCTTCATATTCATTCATCTCTGTCTCAAGTGTTTGTCGTGGGTGACACGTATAAACTTGCCATTATTTTCCCTTCAGTTGTGTTGATCTCTACCGCAATTAATTCTACCTGTGAAAGTATATCTACTTTTATCTCTTTGACTTGGAATTTTTTTCTTTGTGAATATCATAACTCCTTGTTTTGTTTTGTTTTTTTTTTTTCAAACCTCTATCTCTTCTCCATAATTATATTGTATTAATCAAAACTTACGGTGTCGTTGGATAACCTTAGGGTTAATTTTGTTTCAGTTAGGCAAATAATATGAGGATCCTTTTTTTCGGTAATGACTTTTATCTCTGAGTACATCAACTTGGCCATGTTTACATACCTGACATAGACTAAGTCTACTACCTTTATTTTCTTTAGTCCCTGCTGTTTATATGCCATTTTCTTACTTATAACCCTCCTACTTTGTAAAAATAAATAAGTAAATAAATAAACTTCTCTCTTCCTCTGATCTTTTCTCATTTTCTGTTTTTGCTCTTTCCCTCTTTTCTTTTAGTAAACCCCATTCCTCCTGAGTTAGGCATCTTTTTATCTACACTTTTTTAAACTCCTATGATTCCTAGAGTTTGTTGGCAATTATTAATATTTTTTGTATACTGTTCACACTTTGGAAGGTTACTTTCAGTGGCCTTGACTTGTTTCTCTCATATTTTCCTAGCTTTTTGTATTCCTCTATATTTTTCTCATAAATGTCCTTTGATACTTCTTTCAATACGTTCATTATATATATATATATATATATATATATATATATATATATATATATATATATATATATATATATATATATATATATATATATATATATAATCTCCTTTTGGTCTTTAAAGATTGTTTTTTATTTCTTTTTCATCTTTACCTGTGATTATTATACATTTGTTGACCAGATGTGTGTGTGTGTGTGTGTGTGTGTGTGTGTGTGTGTGTGTGTGTGTGTGTGTGTGTGTGTGTGTGTGTGTGTGTGTGTGTGTGTGTGTTTTCCAACTCTCTTAACCCCAACAGGTAAAGGAAGATCGTAAGGTGAAAGACGAGGCACCGCAGTATGGACATGTAATGAACATCGTCCAGGATATGGAGTGGAAGTGTTATGTTTGTGACAGACAGCTCGCCTCCAGATCCTTATACAAGCAACACTTAAACACCAGGAAGCACTTGAGGAAGGTAAGTCTTGCTTTTCTAATCCTGTTTTAATCTCAGTAGGCTGTTCTCTTTTGAGCATGAAAGCTTCTTTTAGCTTTCCTCTAGCCGTTTACTTTTTTTATGCAAGGAAGAATGACCCAAAGGCTAGAAGCCCGCAAACTGTTGCTCTCAGGAGAGAGAGAGAGAGAGAGAGAGAGAGAGAGAGAGGGGGGGGGAGGGAGAGAGATCCATTCATATCAAGATGCCTGGACACATTGCATTTCAAAGTCTAGAAGTCATAGGCAGAAAGATATACAGACAGAGGAAGACAGTTCCACAGTTGGCATGTTGCATGCATGAAGAACTGGGAGTATTAGTTTACTCTTTCATTAGAGAGTTGGACAGAAAAGGGGTGATAGCTTCCTGCCAGACAAGTGCTATGCACCTACTGTAATGGAGGAGGGTTGCAAGAAGACAGTTTAAAAGAACAGTGACAATTGAAGTATTGATAGAAAAGAGATTAAAGATGCAACAGAGCACCGAAGAGAGAGGGGTTGAAGGAAGTCTGTAAGAGAAGGGAAGTTGATGAGACAAAGTCGTTGACTCCACCCTGTTGAGAAGACCTGAATGTGTGGAGTTCCACCATACATTAGAGTTGTGCTCCACATAAAGAGGTAATAAAATCTCTGTGTAAAGTTAACAGCTGTGTAGGGGTAAAGAAGGTACAGAGTCGGCTTAGCACACCTAATCCCTTGGAAGCAAATTTTACATGAGAGGTAATGTAATTTTTTTCATGCTAAATCCTGAGAGAATGAAGCTAGTTTTTGATGCACTGAATATAATATTGTTATTTTTTCCTCAGTCAGATATGCGAGCCAGATCTGAAATTAGGTGTGCAATAATCTCATCCCGTGTTTGTTGAAGTAATAGCTGTGTTTGATGCTGTGAGAAGCAGATGAAAAGTGAAGGGGGTGTCATCAGCATATAAATGGATATGGTTAGATGTACAGCTTAGGTCATTGTTGAATAGAAGAAAAATGGCTGAAGAAAGGGACAGACCCTATAGAACACTAATATTGATAACGCTAGGAAAATACCAGTGGCCGTCTAGCACAGAAGTTATAGAGCGACTAGAAAGGAAGCTAGATGCGGCATGGTGCTGTGCCCACAAATAATGATGGGTGTCTATGTATGCTTTCACACTTTGCAACCATGGCCATAGACGGTTTTCTGCCATCCACGGCCGCCCTTGTCACAACGGCGTCCTTTTCAAAACGGCAAGGCACAGTGCTGTAGATGGCATGGAAAGCACATAGCACTCTATGGACGCTTTCAGATGGTCGACCTTTTGCCATCTTCAACTCACTGATGACGCTACTCTCCAGCATTGTTTCCTGCATTACACTTCATTGTGCAGAGGACTGCTCTCGTGATAATGGAGGATGTCAATGTCAATGTAGAATTATTGCTGATTAGCCTGGTGCAAGACAGGCCGGTTCTCTGCGATAAAAGCCTAGAGGGATACAGGTCCAAGATGGAAGCCACCGCAGCATGGAGGGAAGTGTGTAAGCAAATGAACCTGGAGTTTGAATCTATGAGTGATGATGCAAAGAATAAGTATGGTGAGTACATTTATATTTTCATAAACCTCATCAGTATCGTGATATAGTCTGATGATTGTAGGAAGAAAACTAATCACAAAATGAAATGTGTTTTTCATGGCTTTGCAAACTAAAGTCATATTCTTCAACCAACAGAAAAGCAAAGTATAGGTAAGGTGTGAGATGTATATATTGAATGCTACAATACTAGTCATATTTTATTTTTTATTTTTACATGTCTTTATTCTCTAACTCCATGCTGCAGTTCATAGAACTCCTTTGTTAATGTGCCTCCTGGTGTAAAATATAAATGAAATTAAATAATGAGAACATATGGAACCATACATATGATACAGTGATGTAGTACCAGTACTATCGTAAGTACAGATAATCAACTACGCATGATGCATCACATTAAATTCCTTTATAATGTAATGGCATGTCTTATATACATTATTATTGTCACATTTATACTTTCCACTGCCATTTAACCCACCGAATGCCGGAGCCGTACCTGTACGGCGGTGCCTACGTCTGCGGACAGTGCCAGAGCTGCACATGTACGATCGGCAATTGCAACCAGCGTCAACATGTGAATTTTCAAAACTGGCGTGAGATGACTGGCATGGGCACGCATGCACCCTTCACGCATCTGTACCCACCTCCCATATCATCTATATACCCAACAAGAGTGCCCTTGGCTCGAATAGCAGTTATTGATGAAGAAAACGAAGCTCTACTTCAACTTGATGGGTGTCGGCGGTGGCCGATAAAGTCTATTGGCATTACTTCGAAGTTTTCAGCCACCTGCTCAGGGAGAATCGACCTCAAAATCGACCTAAATGGCTTCTGTGAGTACTTTTATGGTTGTTTTCCATGTTTTCTCATCATTTCTAACCTACCTAGCCAAAAAAAAAAAAAAAAAGAGAGGTTGAAAATTGGCCAGCCCACAGCTCCATGAGGGTCCAAAGTCTGCCAGCACATGGCTGGTTAAGTGACCCTTCTTGGGTCATGAAATACTCAGCGAAAGCTCTGCGGATGTCATTTCCTGATTTGCTTCCACGTTCACCCTCCCTGACTGGCATGTCATCCAGTCCTTCGACTGTGTGTCTTCCAAGTTGTAACCATCCCTCTCTTTCTCACAAAATTAGGCAGAACGCAACAAGCCCGTACAGTTTACATAGAGAGTTCCATTGAGATGTTGAGTACCCTATGGAATATATTCCTTTTATATTTTGACAGGATCCCAAAAGCACATTCTACGTACCTCCTTAGGCTCTGCTCAACCGTTCCTTCTTAAGTCTTGATATAAAGTGACAAAAAATCCAACCACTGGTCTGGTAACATTTAAATTATGAACCTTGTTTCTGCCACGTGAACATCCTCTTTTTTTCTTTTAAATGCAGGTAATACAGATACAGCAAGTGGTCCTGAGTATCCACGATGAGAGAATGGATGGGTAGGGACGGCTCCTAGTCGTGTCGTGTGACTCAAGGCAAAAGTTGCCCACACAACGGCACGCTTTCTGGAATGCATGGCTCCATGCTATGAACAGTGCATGGTGAAAAGTCGATACGTGTGAAGGGGGCCTAAGAGGGCAGTTTGGATATGAAAGATTTATGCTAAACCGGATGGAAAGCCTTCAAGTTGTCAAGTGCGTATTACACCTACTGTAAGACAATTTAATGCGTTCATTTCTCCAAAGTGAATAAATTATCGTTAATCAAGCTCTACCAGGATGTAATAAGTTTGTGTGCAGTATATTGGCCAAAATATTAATCAAGAGTGCTTTACTGTATTTTTTAAAGGAGGTTGAATACATTCGTTGAAAGTAAGATAAAAAAGCAACTTTTTTACGTCCTTTCCAAAATGTTATTCGCAGCAAGTGCAACACCTTCGGCCAAACATTTGACCCTGCTCTGACCTTTCATCTATGACCGTTTGTTCTCAAAATCGAATTACTTCATCATTGTTTGATGCTTCACTCTTTCACCAAGTTTGGTCCAAATTGTATCAAAGGTGCTTCAGATGACCTTCTCTGTGACATATACCTCTGACCCAATATTCTCAAAATGGAATGAATTCATCCTTAGATGACCTTCAGTCTTTTTCACCAAGCTTTGTCCATATCGCATCAAAATTATCTGAGTTAAAGAGATGAATCTGTTATTGACTGTTCTCAAAACTGAATTACTCCATCCTTCTCTCACCCTCTTCCGTTCTACCAAGTTTGGTTTCAATCAAATCAAAACTGTCTGAATTGACTTTACCTTTCCTATGACAAATGTCCTCATTCAGTCAAAAATTTATCATTTCTTTCCCTGACGTTCTGTCATAATTATCCCTGGATTACTACAGTTCCATTAAATATTATTTCCATAATCTTGCTGATAGACAGGGAGACATAAGGCAAGACAGACAGACAAACAAGCGGAACCAAACCAACAATCCTCTCACACTACTCCCGACCGTATAAAAAACGTGCCATACAATATAATTATTTTAAAAAATAATAATAAATCACTGGTACTGTACGAAAGCGCATTATTTTCTAACCTGACGAGGACACCTAACGGTTTCAGGTCAGTTGACTGGAGGATAGATTGAAGTAGTAATCAATCTCATTCCTACCTCAGAAGTAAGCCTCATCGGATATTCGAACAGCCATGATATGAGAGTGAACTACAGTATATATATATATATATATATATATATATATATATATATATATATGTGTGTGTGTGTGTGTGTGTGTGTGTGTGTTCTTACCTTACCTAATTGTTCTTACCTAATTGTATCTTTACAGGAATGAGTCAAGCTCGTACTGTCCCGTGTCTTAAACCATATTTATCGTACATATCCTTAAATTTGTGAATTGTTTTGGCACACACTATTTCATTCGGTAGTGCATTCCATTGATCAATTGCTCTGTTTGGGAAACTGAATTTCCTTACGTCTTTATCACCTCTCTTCTTATGCAGTTTTTTGCAGTGTCCTCTTGCTGATGCTTCTCCATATGTTAAGTAATCATTTATGTCTATTTTCTCCTTTCCTGATATGCATTTATATAGCATTATCATGTCACCTCTTTTCCTTCTCTCCTGTAGTGTTGGTAGATTCAGTTTATTTAGTCTTTCTTCGTAGCTTAGGTCCCTTAAGCTTGGTATCCATCTTGTAGCGGCCCATTGAACTTTTTCAATCTTGTCTATGTGCTTTATGAGATGAGGACTCCAGACTACTGATGCATATTCCAGGGTTGGTCTAATGAATGATGTTATTATCCTTCTTAGCATGTCTTCATTTATGTATGTGAATGCTATTCTCATATTTGCAAGCAGTGTATACATGTTCCGTACCTTCTCGCTGATGTGGTCAGCCTGAGATAGTCTGTTATTGATAATCACACCTAGGTCTTTCTCTCTTTCTGATGTGTATAGGGTTTTATTTCCTAACTTATAATCCCAATCAGGTCTTTTTCCACTTTTACCAAACTTGATTACATGACACTTGTCCACATTGAATTCCATTTGCCATGTACTGCTCCATTCATGAAGTTTATTTAATTCTTCTTGTAGCTCCCTACAAGAGTCTGTGTTAGTAATTCTCCTTTGTATTTTTGCATCATCTGCAAATATATTTAGATAGCTCTCATTTCCAGTGTTACTGTTTATATCATTTATATACACTAAAAACATGATTGGTGCCAGCACTGAACCCTGTGGTACTCCACTAGTCACTTCTTTCCATGATGAGTAGTTTCCTCTTAGTACTGTCCTCATTTCTCTTTTTATGAGAAAGTCTTGCATCCAGCAAAACAGTTTGCCTCGAATTCCTCCTTGATGGTACAGTTTCCATAAAAGTCTTTGGTGTGGTACTGTGTCAAAAGCTTTCTTGAAATCTAAATAGATACTGTCCACCCATCCTTCCCTTTCCTGTATTGTGTTTGTTACTCTGTCATAGTAGCTCAACAGATTAGTAACACATGATTTTCCTTTTCTGAAACCAAACTGTCTTTCTGTTATCATACTGTGTTCTTCTAGATGATTTACCCAAGCTTTTCTTATAAGTTTTTCTAATACCTTGCTTACAACACTGGTCAGTGATACTGGTCGGTAGTTGAGTGGATTTTGTCTATTTCCTTTCTTGAATAAGGGGACAATATTTGCTTTTTTTCCAAATATCAGGTAGTTTACCTTGACTCAAGGATTTCTTGAAAATTAAAAATAATGGTTTACATAACTCCTTTGCACATTATCGTAATACCCAACATGAAATTTCATCAGGACCACTTGCTTTTCCTCTGTCTAATCTACTTAACTCCTCCTGTATTACTTTTTCTGCTATTTGTATATCTGGTAGTATGTGTGGACATGCGTGTTCTACATAGTCCCTCTCAAAATTTTTTTCTTCTGTAAAAACTAATTGGAAATTCTTATTAAGTGCTTCACAAATATCTTTCTCTTGTGTATAAGTGATTCCCTCGTCCGTAATGGATTGTATTATATCTTTTACTTTAGTTTTGCTTCTGATATTGCTGTAAAACAGCTTTGGTTGATCACTACTTTTATTTATTATATCCTCCTCAAACTGTTTTTGGGCTTCCCTCCTTATCCTTGTATAGTCGTTTCTTGCCTGTTTGTAATTACTATACGCCCTTTCACTATTGTGTCTTCTGTATCTATTCCACAACAAATCTCTTTCTTTTGATTTTTTACATTCTGTATTGAACCATTTTTGTATTTTCTTATCTGCTTCTTTGTGCTGTGGGATGTACTTCTGGACTCCTATTTCATAATATTCACAAAATTTTTTATATACAGCATTTAAATCTTGTCCTCTAAGCTCATTTTCCCAATCAACTTCTAAGAAATACTTCTTTAGGTCTTGATAATTTCCCTTTTTATAGTTTAGGCTCTTTTTGTAACTATCATTGCTGTTTGCTATGTCATATGCTATCCTGAAGTTATAATTTAGTACTGCATGATCGCTTTTGCCGAGTGGAGGGTGATATATTAAACTGTCAATATCATTTTCTTGCCTTGTAAATATTAGATCTAGCACTGAAGGTACATCAAGTCCTCTTTTTCTGGTGGTTTCCCTCACATGTTGCGTTAAGAAAAACTCTTGTACGAGATCCAGGAGCTTTTGGTCCCAACAGCTTTCTTGGCTATTTATATCTAGAGTATTCCAATTTATATTTGTATTGAAGTCCCCAGTTAGTATAATTCTTTCCGATTTCTCTTCCATTTTATGTAGCAATGATCTTATACTCTGAATTGTACTCTCTGCCAGATCCTCATATTCGTCTCTTTCCCATGTGTTTGATCTGGGTGGCATGTATAAATTGGCTACAATTACTTTACCTTCAGATGTGTCGAACTCTACTGGAATCAGTTCTACTTGTGATGGTATATCTAGTTTTATTTCCTTGACTTTTAGATTTTTCTTAGTTAATATTATAATTCCTCCTCCTTTTTTTAAATATCTGTCTCTTCTCCATATATTGAATTTCTCTAAGTTTAGTATGTCATTTGATATCCTTAGTATTAATTTTGTTTCAGTTAGGCATATTATTTATGGTTCATTTTCTCTGACATAATCATTCATCTCTAGTAATTTAGATACCATTCCATCCACATTTGAGTACATCAACTTTATCATCTTGTTTATATACTTGTCATGACATGGTTCTACTACCTTCCTCCTTTTTTTTCCATCCTGTTTGTGTACCACTTTCGTACCTGCAATCCTATTACTTTGTAAAAAAATTTCTTCTTGTCCTCTTCTGATCTTCCCTCATTTTTTGTTTTTGCTTCCTCCCTTTTCTCTTTCAGTAATTCCAGTTTCTCTTGTGTTAGGCATCTTTTTATCCATACATTTTTGAACTCCTCGTTTTCCATAAGATTCTTTGCATTTTTTAGTATCTCTTCCACAGTGTTTACACTCTGGAAAGTCACTTTTAGAGGTCTTGTCTTGCTTTTCTCGTATTTCCCTAACCTTTTGTGTTCCTCTATGTCTTTACTACAGATTTCCTCTGATACTTCTTTTAGTAAGCTCATTACATTTGCCATCTCCTTTTTGTCTCTTGTGATCTTGTTTTTAACTTCATCCTCTTCTATACCAGTGATTACTATTGATTTGTTTATCTCTACTGAATCTCTGACTAACTTTGGATTGTTTTGGATTATTCTTTTCACCTCCTTTTTAATGCTTTTTTCCTCTACCCTTGTTTCTAAGTCTTTCTTTACTTTCACCATTTCTGCACACGTGGTTTCTACATCATTTTTGTAGCTTTGCACAGCTTCATTTACTTGTGTTATCTTCTCCTCAATATCACTGCTCTGGTCAATAAGACTGCTAACTTGCCTAATTGTCTCTGTGTCATTTTTGAACTCTTCCATAACACTCTCGTGATTGAGTACTGTACTTGCCATTTCACTAATGTTCTTCCTAAGTGTACTCAATTCCACGGTTAGTTCACTGATGGTTGTGTCTTTCTTATTGGCCTCCCTTCCTAGTTTTTCTATTTCTTCCTTTTGTAAGTGCATCTGCTTCTTTATTTCATCAATTTCATTTTTGAAAGCCATTTCTAGTTTGTTTACACGTTCAACCAGTCTATTGTGGGTCTCTACTTCAACCAGTTCTTGGTAGAAATCATCATTTTGCTTTTTACCTTTATCTCTTTTCTTTTCCAAATTTGTTTTACTGAAGTATGTATCCATTTTGCAATACTTAAAGTGCAAAGCATATACTTACAATCTCCGTCTTGTAAACAAACCTCAGAGATGACTCAGCGTATTCTTTCGTCTTGGTTCTATTTCCTGTTTTTACAAGTCTTGTTGAAACTTTTTATTTTTTTCCTTTTTATAATGAACAATCATTTTGTCTAACCTGGTACTGAGCTTGACTCATACAAAGATACTATTTAGGTAATGCCACTGGCCGTGATGATTTGATACGGAGCGCCGGTGTCACACGTCCACCTAGATTGAATCCCTCTGTTCTTACCTAATTGTACTTACCTAATTGTATCTTTACAGGAATGAGTCAAGCTCGTATTGTCCCGTGTCTTAAACCATATTTATCGTACATATCCTTAAATTTGTGAATTGTTTTGGCACACACTATTTCATTCGGTAGTGCATTCCATTGATCAATTGCTCTGTTTGGGAAACTGAATTTCCTTACGTCTTTATCACCTCTCTTCTTATGCAGTTTTTTGCAGTGTCCTCTTGCTGATGCTTCTCCATATGTTAAGTAATCATTTATGTCTATTTTCTCCTTTCCTGATATGCACTTATACAGCATTATCATGTCACCTCTTTTCCTTCTCTCCTGTAGTGTTGGTAGATTCAGTTTATTTAGTCTTTCTTCATAGCTTAGGTCCCTTAAGCTTGGTATCCATCTTGTAGCGGCCCTTTGAACTTTTTCAATCTTGTCTATATGCTTTTTGAGATGAGGACTCCAGACTATTGATGCATATTCCAGGGTTGGTCTAATGAATGATGTTATTATCCTTCTTAGCATGTCTTCATTTATGTATGTGAATGCTATTCTCATATTTGCAAGCAGTGTATACATGTTCCGTACCTTCTCGCTGATGTGGTCAGCCGGAGATAGTCTGTTATTGATAATCACACCTAGGTCTTTCTCTCTTTCTGATGTGTATAGGGTTTTATTTCCTAACTTATAATCCCAATCAGGTCTTTTTCCACTTTTACCAAACTTGATTACATGACACTTGTCCACATTGAATTCCATTTGCCATGTACTACTCCATTCATGAAGTTTATTTAATTCTTCTTGTAGCTCCCTACAAGAGTCTGTGCTAGTAATTCTCCTTTGTATTTTTGCATCATCTGCAAACATATTCAGATAGCTCTCATTTCCAGTGTTACTGTTTATATCATTTATGTACACTAGAAACATGATTGGTGCCAGCACCGAACCCTGTGGTACTCCAATAGTCACTTCTTTCCATGATGAGTAGTTTCCTCTTAGTACTGTCCTCATTTCTCTTTTTATGAGAAAGTCTTGCATCCAGCAAAACAGTTTGCCTCGAATTCCTCCTTGATGGTACAGCTTCCATAGAAGTCTTTGGTGTGGTACTGTGTCAAAAGCTTTCTTGAAATCTAAATAGATACTGTCCACCCATCCTTCCCTTTCCTGTATTGTGTTTGTTACTCTGTCATAGTAGCTCAACAGATTAGTAACACATGATTTTCCTTTTCTGAAACCAAACTGTCTTTCTGTTATCATACTGTGTTCTTCTAGATGATTTACCCAAGCTTTTCTTATAAGTTTTTCTAATACCTTGCTTACAACACTGGTCAGTGATACTGGTCGGTAGTTGAGAGGATTTTGTCTATTTCCTTTCTTGAATAAGGGGACTATATTTGCTTTTTTCCAAATATCAGGTAGTTTCCCTTGACTCAAGGATTTCTTGAAAATTGAAAATAATGGTTTACTTAACTCCTTTGCACATTCTCGTAACACCCAACATGAAATTTCATCAGGACCACTTGCTTTTCCTCTGTCTGATCTACTTAACTCCTCCTGTATTACTTTTCCTGCTATTTGTATGTCTGGTTGTATGTGTGGACATGCGTGTTCCACATATTCCCTCTCAAAATTTTTTTCTTCTGTAAAAACTAATTGGAAATTCTTGTTTAGTGCTTCACAAATATCTTTCTCTTGTGTATAAGTGATTCCCTCGTCCGTGATGGATTGTATTATATCTTTTACTTTGGTTTTGCTTCCGATATAGCTGTAAAACAGCTTTGGTTGATCACTACTTTTATTTATTATATCCTCCTCAAACTGTTTTTGGGCTTCCCTCCTTATTCTTGTATAGACGTTTCTTGCCTGTTTGTAATTATTATACGCCCTTTCACTATTGTGTCTTCTGTATCTATTCCACAACAAATCTCTTCTTTCTTTTGATTTTTTACATTCTGTATTAAGCCACTTCTTGTATTTTCTTATCTGCTTCTTTGTGCTGTGGGATGTACTTCTGGACTCCAATTTCATAAAATTCACAAAATTTTTTATATACAGCATTTAAATCTTGTCCTCTAAGCTCATTTTCCCAATCAACTTCTAAGAAATACTTCTTTAGGTCTTGATAATTTCCCTTTTTATAGTTTAGTCTCTTTTTGTAACTATTATTGCTGTTTACTATGTCATGTCATATGCTATCCTGAAGTTATAATTTAGTACTGCATGATCGCTTTTGCCGAGTGGAGGGTGATATATTAAACTGTCAATGTCATTTTCTTGCCTAGTAAATATTAGATCTAGCACTGAAGGTACATCAAGTCCTCTTTTCTAGTGGTTTCCCTCACATGTTGCGTTAAGAAAAACTCTTGTACGAGATCCAGGAGCTTTTGGTCCCAACAGCTTTCTTGGCTATTTATATCCAGAGTATTCCAATTTATATTTGTATTGAAATCCCCAGTTAGTATAATTTTTTCCGATTTCTCTTCCATTTTATGTAGCAATGATCTTATACTCTGAATTGTACTCTCTGCCAGGTCCTCATATTCGTCTCTTTCCCATGTGTTTGATCTGGGTGGCATATACAAATTGGCTACAGTTACTTTACCTTCAGATGTGTCGATCTCTACTGCAATCAGTTCAACGTGTGATGGTATATCTAGTTTTATTTCCTTGACTTTTAGATTTTTCTTAGTTAATATTATAATTCCTCCTCCTTTTTTAAAATTTCTGTCTCATCTCCATATATTGTATTCCTCTAAGTTTAGTATGTCATTGGATATCCTTGGTGTTAATTTTGTCTCAGTTAGGCATATTATTTGTGGTTCATTTTCTCTGACATAATCATTCATCTCTAGTAATATAGATACCATTCCATCCACATTTGAGTACATCAACTTTATCATCTTGTTTATATACTTGTCATGACATGGTTCTACTAACTTCCTCCTTTTTCTTCCATCCTGTTTGTGTACCACTTTCGTACCTGCAATCCTATTACTTTGTAAAAAAATTTCTTCTTGTCCTCTTCTGATCTTCCCTCATTTTTTGTTTTTGCTTCCTCCCTTTTCTCTTTCAGTAATTCCAGTTCCTCTTGTGTTAGGCATCTTTTTATCCATACATTTTTGAACTCCTCTTTTTCCATAAGATTCTTTGCATTTTTTAGTATCTCTTCCACAGTGTTTACACTCTGAAAAGTCACCTTTAGAGGTCTTGTCTTGCTTTTCTCATATTTCCCTAACCTTTTGTGTTCCTCTATGTCTTTACTACAGATTTCCTCTGATACCTCTTTCAGTAAGCTCATTACATTTGCCATCTCCTTTTTGTCTCTAGTGATCTTGTTTTTAATTTCTTCCTCTTCTATGCCAGTGATTACTATTGATTTATTTATTTCTACTGAATCTCTGACTAACTTTGGATTGTTTTGGATTATTCTTTTCACTTCCTTTTTAATGTTTTTTTTCCTCCACCCTTGTTTCTAAGTGTTTCTTTACTTTCACCATTTCAGCATACGTGGTTTCTACATCATTTTTGTAGCTTTGCACAGCTTCATTCACCTGTGTTATCTTCTCCTCAATATCACTGCTCTGGTCCACAAGACTGCTTGCTTGTCTAATTGTCTCTGTGTCATTTTTTAAGTCTTCCATAACACTCTCGTGATTAACTACTGTACTTCCCATTTCACTCACTTTCTTCCTAAGCGTATTCACTTCCACTGTTAGTTCACTGATGGTTGTGTCTTTCTTATTGGCCTCCCTTCCCAGTTTTTCTATCTCTTCCTTTTGCAAGTGCATTTGCTTCTTTATTTCATCAATTTCATTTTTGAAAGCCATTTCTAGTTTGTTTACACGTTCAACCAGTCTATTGTGAGTCTCCACTTCAACCAGTTCTTGGTAGAAATCATCATTTTGCTTTTTACCTTTATCTCTTTTCTTTTCCAAATTTGTTTTACTGAAGTATGTATCCATTTTGCAATACTTAAAGTGCAAAGCATATACTTACAATCTCCGTCTTGTAAACAAACCTCAGAGATGACTCAGCGTATTCTTTCGTCTTGGTTCTATTTCCTGTTTTTACAAGTCTTGTTGAAACTTTTTATTTTTTTCCTTTTTATAATGAACAATCATTTTGTCTAACCTGGTACTGAGCTTGACTCATACAAAGATACTATTTAGGTAATGCCACTGGCCGTGATGATTTGATACGGAGCGCCGGTGTCACACGTCCACCTAGATTGAATCCCTCTGTTCTTACCTAATTGTACTTACCTAATTGTATCTTTACAGGAATGAGTCAAGCTCGTATTGTCCCGTGTCTTAAACCATATTTATCGTACATATCCTTAAATTTGTGAATTGTTTTGGCACACACTATTTCATTCGGTAGTGCATTCCATTGATCAATTGCTCTGTTTGGGAAACTGAATTTCCTTACGTCTTTATCACCTCTCTTCTTATGCAGTTTTTTGCAGTGTCCTCTTGCTGATGCTTCTCCATATGTTAAGTAATCATTTATGTCTATTTTCTCCTTTCCTGATATGCACTTATACAGCATTATCATGTCACCTCTTTTCCTTCTCTCCTGTAGTGTTGGTAGATTCAGTTTATTTAGTCTTTCTTCATAGCTTAGGTCCCTTAAGCTTGGTATCCATCTTGTAGCGGCCCTTTGAACTTTTTCAATCTTGTCTATATGCTTTTTGAGATGAGGACTCCAGACTATTGATGCATATTCCAGGGTTGGTCTAATGAATGATGTTATTATCCTTCTTAGCATGTCTTCATTTATGTATGTGAATGCTATTCTCATATTTGCAAGCAGTGTATACATGTTCTGTACCTTCTCGCTGATGTGGTCAGCCGGAGATAGTCTGTTATTGATAATCACACCTAGGTCTTTCTCTCTTTCTGATGTGTATAGGGTTTTATTTCCTAACTTATAATCCCAATCAGGTCTTTTTCCACTTTTACCAAACTTGATTACATGACACTTGTCCACATTGAATTCCATTTGCCATGTACTACTCCATTCATGAAGTTTATTTAATTCTTCTTGTAGCTCCCTACAAGAGTCTGTGCTAGTAATTCTCCTTTGTATTTTTGCATCATCTGCAAACATATTCAGATAGCTTTCATTTCCAGTGTTACTGTTTATATCATTTATGTACACTAGAAACATGATTGGTGCCAGCACCGAACCCTGTGGTACTCCAATAGTCACTTCTTTCCATGATGAGTAGTTTCCTCTTAGTACTGTCCTCATTTCTCTTTTTATGAGAAAGTCTTGCATCCAGCAAAACAGTTTGCCTCGAATTCCTCCTTGATGGTACAGCTTCCATAGAAGTCTTTGGTGTGGTACTGTGTCAAAAGCTTTCTTGAAATCTAAATAGATACTGTCCACCCATCCTTCCCTTTCCTGTATTGTGTTTGTTACTCTGTCATAGTAGCTCAACAGATTAGTAACACATGATTTTCCTTTTCTGAAACCAAACTGTCTTTCTGTTATCATACTGTGTTCTTCTAGATGATTTACCCAAGCTTTTCTTATAAGTTTTTCTAATACCTTGCTTACAACACTGGTCAGTGATACTGGTCGGTAGTTGAGAGGATTTTGTCTATTTCCTTTCTTGAATAAGGGGACTATATTTGCTATTTTCCAAATATCAGGTAGTTTCCCTTGACTCAAGGATTTCTTGAAAATTGAAAATAATGGTTTACTTAACTCCTTTGCACATTCTCGTAACACCCAACATGAAATTTCATCAGGACCACTTGCTTTTCCTCTGTCTGATCTACTTAACTCCTCCTGTATTACTTTTCCTGCTATTTGTATGTCTGGTTGTATGTGTGGACATGCGTGTTCCACATATTCCCTCTCAAAATTTTTTTCTTCTGTAAAAACTAATTGGAAATTCTTGTTTAGTGCTTCACAAATATCTTTCTCTTGTGTATAAGTGATTCCCTCGTCCGTGATGGATTGTATTATATCTTTTACTTTGGTTTTGCTTCCGATATAGCTGTAAAACAGCTTTGGTTGATCACTACTTTTATTTATTATATCCTCCTCAAACTGTTTTTGGGCTTCCCTCCTTATTCTTGTATAGACGTTTCTTGCCTGTTTGTAATTATTATACGCCCTTTCACTATTGTGTCTTCTGTATCTATTCCACAACAAATCTCTTCTTTCTTTTGATTTTTTACATTCTGTATTAAGCCACTTCTGTATTTTCTTATCTGCTTCTTTGTGCTGTGGGATGTACTTCTGGACTCCAATTTCATAAAATTCACAAAATTTTTTATATACAGCATTTAAATCTTGTCCTCTAAGCTCATTTTCCCAATCAACTTCTAAGAAATACTTCTTTAGGTCTTGATAATTTCCCTTTTTATAGTTTAGTCTCTTTTTGTAACTATTATTGCTGTTTACTATGTCATGTCATATGCTATCCTGAAGTTATAATTTAGTACTGCATGATCGCTTTTGCCGAGTGGAGGGTGATATATTAAACTGTCAATGTCATTTTCTTGCCTAGTAAATATTAGATCTAGCACTGAAGGTACATCAAGTCCTCTTTTTCTAGTGGTTTCCCTCACATGTTGCGTTAAGAAAAACTCTTGTACGAGATCCAGGAGCTTTTGGTCCCAACAGCTTTCTTGGCTATTTATATCCAGAGTATTCCAATTTATATTTGTATTGAAATCCCCAGTTAGTATAATTTTTTCCGATTTCTCTTCCATTTTATGTAGCAATGATCTTATACTCTGAATTGTACTCTCTGCCAGGTCCTCATATTCGTCTCTTTCCCATGTGTTTGATCTGGGTGGCATATACAAATTGGCTACAGTTACTTTACCTTCAGATGTGTCGATCTCTACTGCAATCAGTTCAACGTGTGATGGTATATCTAGTTTTATTTCCTTGACTTTTAGATTTTTCTTAGTTAATATTATAATTCCTCCTCCTTTTTTAAAATTTCTGTCTCATCTCCATATATTGTATTCCTCTAAGTTTAGTATGTCATTGGATATCCTTGGTGTTAATTTTGTCTCAGTTAGGCATATTATTTGTGGTTCATTTTCTCTGACATAATCATTCATCTCTAGTAATATAGATACCATTCCATCCACATTTGAGTACATCAACTTTATCATCTTGTTTATATACTTGTCATGACATGGTTCTACTAACTTCCTCCTTTTTCTTCCATCCTGTTTGTGTACCACTTTCGTACCTGCAATCCTATTACTTTGTAAAAAAAATTCTTCTTGTCCTCTTCTGATCTTCCCTCATTTTTTGTTTTTGCTTCCTCCCTTTTCTCTTTCAGTAAATCCAGTTCCTCTTGTGTTAGGCATCTTTTTATCCATACGTTTTTGAACTCCTCTTTTTCCATAAGATTCTTTGCATTTTTTAGTATCTCTTCCACAGTGTTTACACTCTGAAAAGTCACCTTTAGAGGTCTTGTCTTGCTTTTCTCATATTTCCCTAACCTTTTGTGTTCCTCTATGTCTTTACTACAGATTTCCTCTGATACTTCTTTCAGTAAGCTCATTACATTTGCCATCTCCTTTTTGTCTCTAGTGATCTTGTTTTTAATTTCTTCCTCTTCTATGCCAGTGATTACTATTGATTTATTTATTTCTACTGAATCTCTGACTAACTTTGGATTGTTTTGGATTATTCTTTTCACTTCCTTTTTAATGTTTTTTTTCCTCCACCCTTGTTTCTAAGTGTTTCTTTACTTTCACCATTTCAGCATACGTGGTTTCTACATCATTTTTGTAGCTTTGCACAGCTTCATTCACCTGTGTTATCTTCTCCTCAATATCACTGCTCTGGTCCACAAGACTGCTTGCTTGTCTAATTGTCTCTGTGTCATTTTTTAAGTCTTCCATAACACTCTCGTGATTAACTACTGTACTTCCCATTTCACTCACTTTCTTCCTAAGCGTATTCACTTCCACTGTTAGTTCACTGATGGTTGTGTCTTTCTTATTGGCCTCCCTTCCCAGTTTTTCTATCTCTTCCTTTTGCAAGTGCATTTGCTTCTTTATTTCATCAATTTCATTTTTGAAAGCCATTTCTAGTTTGTTTACACGTTCAACCAGTGTATTGTGAGTCTCCACTTCAACCAGTTCTTGGTAGAAATCATCATTTTGCTTTTTACTTTTATCCCTTTTCTTTTCCAAATTTATTTTACTGAAGCATGGATCCATTTTGTAATACTAAATGAACAGAGTATGTACAGTACTTACAAAGTATGCACGCTTTCCCCGTGTTGCTGTAGTATAAACAAACCCAGCTGACTCAACGCATCGTGGTTCTTTGTTGTTTGAACCAGTCTTATTTAAATTTATTATTTCTTTTCCTTTTAATAATGAAAAATCATTTTAGTCTAACCTGGTACAGAGCTTGACTCATTCAAAGATACTTATTTAGGTAATGCCTCTGGCCGTGTTGAGCTGGTATGGAGCGCCGGTAACGGATGTCTTCCTCCGACGATGCCGTGTGTGTGTGTGTGTGTGTGTGTATATTAGAATTAGCCCATCCAACTTGAGAAAGTACGACCCACAGACTTGATGTGATCATAACTATCCCTGCATACCCCATGACAAACGGCCTGGGAAAAATCCAGTCTCTTGTTTGCAGTTTTCTTCATTTCCAGCCAATTTATGAGTTTTTTTTTTTTTTTTTTATATATATATATATATAATGAGACACGGATGACAACAAGTACTAGACAGTACTTATCCCCAGTCCTCCCTATATATTAGTCAAATTCTAAAATACGTACGGTACTTTAACGCATTACATTCCACTGGATTTTTTCAGACACTCAACCTAACACAAGATTAATCTGTTCATCAAAGCGAATCTCTACTGGCTGGAGGCCTAAAAACACTAGTGATGAAAACTTTTTTTTTTTTTTTTTTACAATACATTTCGACCTTTTTCTTTGCAAAAGTCTAACACGAGACGACTTTGTCTAGTTGCGATATATCGTTGTCACGGGGGGATGTGAGTTTATTAATTAAAACTGCTTAGATGTTGCTTGACAATAGAGACAAGGAATTGACTTGTGAAAATCAAGCAGTAAGTTTTACTTTATGCCGGCTTACTTCGCCTTTCTCCCGGCTTACTTTGCCGATTCTCTAAGGACGAGAATTTATAAACTTTCTCAACAGTACACAGCAGAGACTAATTTCTCACGAGTGCTGTTTGTAGTACTGTTAGCCTCTCGAGAAAGTGACTCCACCCCTGACAATCAATAAATAATGCTAATAATAATAAACAGGCTCTTGCCGGTGCATTAACTCCTGGCTGGCACAACGGATTTAAGCTTGATACAAAAGAACTGGCCTAAGTACCAGTTATGAATAATATAAAGCGTCTGTGCAAACTAGGAGCGGCAACTAGAATAAGCTTAATGTGGAGAGATAAAATACGAGTTTAACTACATTAAGTTCAAAGAAAAAGAACTGTAAATTTATTAATTACAATGAAATAAATTTACATGTCTCAAAAATGAATTCAAAATAACAAGGAGAATACACTCACTTGCTCATTCAAAAGCTAACACACTTAAACCTAGGAAAAAACGAAAAGAAATACTGGTCAGTGGAGGGGAGCTGAGCGAAATAAACTGGGCATCTGTGCAGGACATCAGATACTGCAATTCGCTAAACCCTCTTTGCCAAATCACCGTCTAGGTAGAGATTTCAGGATCTTGCTGTACAATGACGGGGCTGCCTTACATTGGGCACAAACGATCCTACTCTCGTGACAACTCAAAGCTGACTAATTAAAATTATGAAAGGGGGTGAGGGATGTGTTCGAACTTCAACGGTCAACGGAAAGAAAGTGAGCAATATACGCTCACAATAAATCACTCAGTGAAGGCACTAATGTCGTGCTTAAGAATGATCACTTGTGAAACAGTGAGAAATGTTCTGAAACCCATCCCGATCGAGTGAATACGATGACGGTTGAACTGAGTGATGGGCTGTGGGAATTCCACTAGAATTTGAGGTTTTCTCACTGATGTAAAATGTCACGAATTTATAAATACGGTCGCGCGAATTTGTGACATTACGCCCCATCAAAATCAAAATTTTCTTTAGAAAAATTTTACATCATACACACATATAATTCCTAACTCAGTCACACAAGATTCACACTGTTGTGTGTGTAGTATCCTGCTACAGGAGAAAATTAATAATACAGGGTGTAGGTGTGACAGTTGTGGTGTAACTATGCTTAAGTGTGAAATTACGTAATACAAATCACTAGTAAATAAAGGCGATGAGAAGAGAAGAGGTGGCAGCATGTGGCAGAGATGATCAGCTGATCTCCACGACAAAATTGCTACACCCGCCAGCTGCACCTGTGAAAGCAATCAAGGTGGAGCATCAAAAGTGTCAGTGCGACAAACAATCTTTATTAAATTACAATTTCTTTGCCTAGCAGTCAGTATATATGCTACAAAAAGTACGCCCTAGCCAAAAATTTTAAGTGAGCCAAGCTTTTTACATTCGAGGTCGTCATTATTTTCGTATTGGATACATTATTAACAAGGAAACGTGGTCCCAGGACAGAATCTCAAAAGACCCTTATACTTTACTGGTTAAACACTAAACCTACATTATTATTAACCAGGAAACGTGGTCAAACTGAGCGAAAAGACTGGGCGTCTGTGCAGGACATCAAACACTGCAATTTGCTAGGGGAAAGGACCCAATTTACTGGTTAAACCCTACTCTACACTTACAATTAACATTGGCAAGCTGAGAGTCCCTACGCAATCTCGGGCAGGTCACATTTTAACACCCGACGTGGGTGTGAACACTCATGTGGATGATGTACATTCTCCGGGAATCCTCAGAGAGGCCCTCAGCTTGAGACACCACAAGGTAATTCATACACAGCCTCGGATTGTCTCTGCGGGATTCTCGAACTTCCCCCTTAACCTACGGTACATATGTATATACAGGTCCTGGACGTAATGTGTCCTGTGAGACCAACGGGCGAGATGTCAGATCTGCACCCACATTACCACTGCCCTGTCTCTCAACTGCTTCAGAGATTATGGGTGTGGAATCAAACGGCACTGGAAGGACATGTCCCTGATTGGTGGTACGTGGACACACATTGCAGGAACGCACAAAACTATCTATTTCCAGTCCCATTCCTGGCCAGAAAAAGTTAGCACGGATACGGCCCTGGGTTTTCCTTTTGCCCATGTGACCTCCTGAGGCTGAACAATGACCCCATTCTAACACTGCTTGGCGATACTTAGTGGGAACGACAAACTGCAGTCGAACCTCGCCCTGAGGTGTTCGTGACTCACAGTAGATCCGTCCTTGTTTACGAAGGAACTTGGCTTGACCTCCCCATGAATACTTAATCACTCTACCCTTTTGTTTCTTCTGCACAGCAGCAAGTGTTGGGTCAGAGTGTTGTTCTTGGACAACACCTTGGCTACAAATTAGATCTTGCGGCGATGCAATGGTCACCGGGGTGACACAATTTGGAGCCTCAGTCATGGCTCGTGTTACTGCAGCTGAAGTCTGAGTAGCGTCATCTACAGTGCAACTATACTTGGCACCTGGAATATTGCCTATGATAAGGTCAAATAAAGGTTCTGGCATGACAACTGCTACCGTCATACCAGTGTAAAATGGAGATGCCACCTGGATACGTGTCTCAGGGAACAATCTCACTGATCCATCAATAAGCTTAGCTTGGATCTGTCGACCTGTGTACTCCTCAGGCTGAACTAGACTCTGCCTGACAGAGCAACCTGAGGAACCGTTGTCTCTCAAGACCTTTACAGGAATGCCTCCCACAAACCCTGGCTGAACAAAGAAGGCACTGTTGCCTGTGGGAGGGCCTGTGGAGGAAGCAGCCAGCCACTGATGAGGCTGCTGAATGACTGATGCGTCAAATATGGTGCCCTGAGAATTAGATACCTGAGGGGTCGTACTCACTGTCTGGGGAGATGGAGCTTTGACCATCTGTGGAGGAGGGTTCACTGCCGCTGGGGGACTAGTGAATTGTGGGGAAGTACCCATACTGCTAGGGACGACACCACAATGCTGCTGCTGAGGAATGAAGGCTGCGTTTGCCTCCTGCCTCCGATACACTGGGGCTGTTGCAGAAAAGGACAGTCCCGACTGTCGATCGCGTGACTGATACTGCTGCTGGTTAGGGTATTTGTCATACTGCTTCCACTCAGGTTTCTGGGTATTTTGTCCCTGGTCCTTCTTCTGTGGTTTGTTTGGACCTTGGCCATTATTCTGAGAACGACCTTGTTGCTGGGGTTCAGTCTGAGATGGTTTCCCAGATTTGTCAGCTTTCCTGTTCCAGGTGTGTTGCTTACGAGTTTGATACCCATACGCAGTGAAGAATGCATCAGCCTTCACCATTTGGCTGGCATCCCTTACCTGGCAGATCTTAAGCTGAGCCATAAGCTCAGCAGGCCATGACTTTTCTAGCTGCGTGCGCAGCATAAAGTCAATTATCCCCTCGCACGTGGAAGGAGTTTCATCTTTCTCCATCCACTCATCTAAGTAAGCAGTAAGCCGATCAAGAAACTGAACGGTGGTCTCTTTTTCTTGTAAACGCATCCTCATAAACTGACTCTTGGCATCGTCAACTGTGAGACTGTATGCTTTGACAAGTGTGGCCTTCATCACCTCATACGTGAGATTGTCTCCACAAATTCTGTGGAGAGTATCGAGGGCAGGGCCCTCAAACAAGCTAAGAAACTGCAGCCGCTTAGCTGCCTCATCCAGCTGGTACAGCTGAGCCATGTCTTTGAAACGAGCTATGAATGGCTCGATTTGCTCGCATTCCTTGTGTGGAGGAAGCTTGATGTGTGGGGTCGCCAGAACATGTGCAGGGAGAGCGCTCGTGGAGCTTGGTTTAGCTGCACCAGATGTGTCTGAAGCCAAGGAGTCTCGCTTGAGCTTCAGCATCTGAAGTTCATGTTTCTCACCTGCCTCGCGCTCGTGTTCTCGTTCTCTCTTTCGTTGTTCTCGCTCGTATTCACGTTCTCTTTCGAGTTGTTCACGCTCGTTTTCACGTTCTTGTTCGCGTTGTTCTAACTCGTATTCACGTTGTTTATGCTCGTGTTGACGTTCTCTCTCACGTTCCTCACACTGTTCTCGCTCATGTTCGCGTTGTCCTCGTTCATATTCGCGTTGAATTCTACGCTTGTTATGAGCATCATTCTTACGTTGCTGCTCATAACTAAACCGAGAGAGGACGTAGTCCTTGATTTGTTCGGGGGCACAAAGCCCCATATCTTTCGCTTCCTGTACATACACATTAGTAGTCATGATGCTAACTCAGTCTGAGTGAACTAAAGACTAAGTACTGGCTGCTATTTTGCAGAGAAATGCCGATAATCAAGAACAAAGAATACAGACACAGGCTGGTGGTTACCAGTTTTATCTAATTAAACTGGTAAAGAAAGAAAATTAAAAAAGAAGCAACTGACTGGGAAAACTATTACGTAAAATTAATAGAATTGAATCAATAACCACCAGTAAGATAGTGCCTATAGACTTTTATGATAAATACTTAAGTGTGACTGAGTGAGTGAGTATTATCTCGTTAATAACTTTAGAGCTAGGAGTTAATATCCCGGAATGAGGTCGCCAGATGTCACGGGGGGATGTGAATTTATGAATTAAAAATAATGCTTATTAAGAATAATGCTTAGATGTTGCTTGAAAATAGAGACAAGGAATTGACTTGTGAAAATCAAGCAGTAAGTTTACTTTATACCGGCTTACTTCGCCGATTCTCTAATGACGAGAATTTATATACTTTCTCAGCAGTACACAGCAGAGACTAATTTCTCATGAGTGCTGTTTGTAGTACTGTTAGCCTCTCGAGAAAGTGACTCCACCCCTGACAATCAATAACTAATGCTATTAATAATAAACAGATTCTTGCCAGTGCATTAACTCCTGGCTGGCACAACGGATTTAAGCTTGATACAAAAGAACTGGCCTAAGTACCAGTTATGAATAATGTAAAGCGTTTGTGCAAACTAGGAGCGGGAACCAAAATAAGCTTAATGTGGAGAAATAAAACATGAGTTTAACTACATTAAGTTCAAAGAAAAAGAACTGTAAATTTATTAAATACAATGAATTTAATTTACGTTACATGAGTCTCAAAAATGAATTCAAAATAACAAGGAGAATACACTCACTTGCTCATTCAAAAGCTAACACACTTAAACCTAGGAAAAAACGAAAAGAAATACTGGTCAGTGGAGGGGAGCTGAGCGAAATGAACTGGGCAGCTGTGCAGGACATCAGATGCTGCAATTCGCTAAACCCTCTTCGCCAATTCACCGTCTAGGTGATTTCAGGAACTCGCTGTACAATGATGGCACTGCCTTATGCTGGGCACAAACGAGATGACTCAAAGCTGACTAACTTCAAATCATGAAGGGGGGCGAGGGATGGCCGTGTTCGAACTTCAACGGTCAACGGAAAGAAAATGAGCAATATATGCTCACAATAAATCACTCAGTGATGGCACTAATGTCGTGCATAAGAATGATCACTTGTGAAACAGTGAGAAATATTTTGAAAACCATCCCGATCGAGTGAATACGAGGACGATTGAACTGAGTGATGGTAGTGGGAATTCACTAGAATTCGTGGTTTTCTCACTGATGTAAAATGTCACGAATTTATATATACGCTCGCGTGAATTCTTGACAATCGTAATGAAATAAGTACGTATAGACAACAGAAATTGTTATATATCCTGTCCTGTGTTACTGATCGATCTCGATGTTGTTGTTGGTTGGCAGAAAACCTCCGGCCATTTCAGTCAGATGGTTCTATAGGTATTTTATAAAGGTACCGTATATCCATAATGAGATATGCTGTGGTGTGAGAGACGCCATTACCCTCTTGATCCCGAGGTCGCTATTTTAAAATTTTCCCTTCTGCTGTCAGACGATTACTTGCAACCTATAAAGGATCTCTAGTAGCCAAGAGGGTACTTCAAAGGATAAATCTGGCCGTCCACTTGGAAATGTCCCTTAAATTATATGTAAATGTCCTGTAAGAAACCTGGATAAACATGCCCTGGTTGAAGGGGTTGTAGTGAGAGAATAGTGGGTAAATATGAGTGGGTTGTATTTTGTGCTGTTATTGGTGCATTAGTTCCATGCCCCATGCATACTTACGAAATTGGGTCTGGATGATGCTAACCATTATGAACAAAGGATGTTGGTAATATTTTCATCTGACAAATTAAATGCTAATCTCTAGACAATGAAGTTTAAAAGGAATCTACTTTCAGAAAAGGTCCTCATTTGTGGGATGCACTTCACAGTCTATTTTAAATATGGAAGACCTAATGAATTTAAGTATTTCAGTTCATACACTGGCTTGGCTATCTCACATTTTCCAGTCACTGATGCTTTACCCTATCATAGAAGCTTGATTTTTTCATGATAAAGCAGTCAGTCACAGCAAAACTGCTGTCGTTGTCCATGATATAACAGAAACTAGAAGATTTTTATTTCAGAGGTGATAGTCTGTAGGAACAAGGCCTATTCCTCTGTAAAATAATGTAGATGTACAGATTCTTCCTGTGCATGCAAAGAAATCTCAGAAGCTTCATATCCAGTCCTGCGATATGTATGCCGAAATCATTCTCCTGTTTCTGATCGATTATTCTGGGGAGGGGGCTGACCTGCCAAGAATAGCATGGAGGTTCATGCTCTACAAAAATTGCATTACGGGTGAGAGTCCATTGTACAGCACGTAGGCTACTACTATACCAAAGCCATATCTGCAGTTCTTTCACAGATTCTTAAAGCTTATAGTGTCCTGAGGAGGGATGACTCCCTAAAGTCATAGTTGGAAACCTGTATATAGTGGAAGACCTTCACAATAACCAAATAAACTCACCTGGGAAATGCCATTCATATTTTTCCCCTATATCTGATAAATTTTATTTGATATCGCATACAGAGGAGAGTCCTTTCTACATCATGTACTAAAATATCAAAGCCAAATCTGCCTTCCTTTCACAGTTTGAGAATTTTTAATATGATGCGTGGGCTGACCTCCCTAAATATAATGGTTGAAAAATTGTATATAGTGGAAGAACTTCGGAATTTCTCCTACTTAATTTGATTTTTGGCAGGGATCTGACTCCAAAATAATAATAATAATAACGATGATGAAGATGATGATGATGATGATGATGATGATGATATCAGTGTGCATTTTTTTTTCTTGTGCATTCAGAGAAAACGTTGAAACTGCATACTTAATCCTGCGATACATATGTGGTTTCCTTAAAATCCTTATCCTTACTTTCCCCTATTTCTGTCCATTTTAATTTTTAGGAGGGGGGGGGGCGCTGACCTCTCCATGAATCACTGGGTGTTCACGTTCTCCAAATATCGCACAGCGGATGAGAGTCCATTGCACAATCTAATATACTATAGCACTAGCCGTGTGTGTGTGTGTGTGTGTGTGTGTGTGTGTGTATTTTGGGCAGCCGAAACTACACATTCAAATTGCACCAAAATTAACACAAAAATCGCAAAAAATTCGCTGATGTGAAAAAACTTGGTCCCATCACGATTGAAAAACTTTTATTATATTTAATAAGCGATCACTATACCGCTCCTCAAGCCTGGCATAGGATCTCCGTATAATTTTTTGCCCATAGGTACAACTAAAATAAACTGTAGCAGTAGCTGTGTGTCTATCTGTGTGTTTCGGACTTGTGTTTGGACAACTTGGGTTCCATTCCCGAAGCTGCAAATAACACGATCAGTTGGTTAGCTGCAAAAAAATCCACACTAGAACACTACAGAAACACGCGAGCCCTCCACAAGGGCAAGTTCGATGGGCCCGATGGGCCCACGAGCACTTGCATGTACTAAGATATTAAAGCCATATCTTCCCTCCTTTCATTATTTCGAAGAATTTTTATTTAGGTGAGGGGGGACTGACACCCCTAAAAGTCAGGAGCAGAAAACTGTATATAGTGGAAAAACTTCCTAGTAACAAAACAAACTCACCTGGGAAGTTTCATTAAAGTGCTTTCCTCATTTCTTATTGTTTTCATTTCTGGGAGAGGACTGACTCCTTGAGAATCATGGAGGGGAGTATTGCTTCCCAAATATTGCATTATGGATGAGTGTCCATTGTTCAACATGTACTAAGATATCAAAGTCGTATTTGCCCTCCTTCCCCTATTTTGTTTCCTTTATAAGTTTTGGAGGCTGACTCCCCTACAAATAAATGGTGAAAATTAGCTATATGTAGTGGAGGATATTTTCAAGTAACCATCCGAACTGACCTGAGATGGTTCATCTGTTCACTTTCCCTAATTTCTGATCACTTTCATTTAAGGAGGGGGTCACACCCCTCAAATACTGTACTACAGATAAGAGCTCATTGTACAATATATACAATGAAATCAAAGCCATATCATTCTCACATTTATTATTTCTAAGAATTTTAAATTTGAATAGGGTGAATGACCCCTTAAAAATAATGGATGGAAAATTGCATATAATGGAAGACCATTCCAAGAACCCCAGGATCTCACATGAGAAATTTCATTCAAATCCATCAAACACCCTGGGAGGAGTTAAAGCACACACACACACACACACACACACACACACACACACACACACAACCTAAGTGTATCACTAGGGTATAGGGTGCATTGCTGAAAATTATACCATTTAGTTTCGCAGGATTGATGAAACAAAATAAAAGGAATATTAAAAAGCAACTGAAATGCCTATAAAGTAACCTACTCTGATCTTGAAAATATTCTAGTAACTGAACAAAGAGTAGTGGAATTCCATTTAGCATGCAAACGATAAGTTAGCAGGACACTATTTTTCAGTTTTAACCCCTAAACCGCGGGATTGTTTTGCTTTGACTTGCATGTCCTGCGGGCATATTCGTGCTCCGACAGACTCTCTAAAAATATTTGCCAAAAATCAGTTATTAGTCCTAGAATATTAAAATTACATATGCCTATGGCACATACCTTCAGCTTTCTCCTGGGATGTTTGTTGAGCCTTCGTCGAGTACCGTAGGACTTGTGGAGACCTCTGAAGGTGGGTAACAAAGTCTCCACTTTACACTTCCCGACTACCTGTAATATGATTACCACACCCTGATATTATCACTAGAAACACTATTCTATGATTCTCAAATAGTTTGGAATCCATACTCCAAAAAAAAAAAAAAAACTGTGAAAGCAATGAAAATTACGAGTGCGTATGACCTTCCCACTTCCGATCGTTCGCCGCTGGTGTTCTGTCATTTATTATTCATAAAAACACTCACACTTTATATTTCTATTACTATATAACATATATATATATCTACAGTCTTTATCCATAAGTTTCCTTCAGTAATAGTACTTTATTGTCCCTGTAGGCATTCAATTTCTCTTTCAGTAAAATACGTAGCATTCACTTTCTCGTCCTGTATACTAGCGTTGAGAGTGAATCTGTCACTTTCACCTTCACTTTTATAACTCATAGTATTCATACATGCTAGAGTGAGACTTTCACTTTCATTACTCTTAGTATATATACTCGTATTCTTATATTACTACTCATTTACATTTCTATTTACATTCTCTATTTTATTTACATTATTTACATTTCTATTTTATTTACACTGTGTTAGGCACTGTCACTTGCAGTAACTTATAAAACTATTTTCCACTGTTCACTTATATTTGCATTCATTGCTTTCACTTTTTGTTTACACATTATTTGCATTTCCACTTGCACTGTTTTACTCACCAGAAAGATCGTAGTCACTCTCTATCATTTTCATTGACAAATTAGCCAGTTCACGTTCCACAGCAGTCACTTATCCCTTTACCTCTTTCCACATGAGGTTTAATAGGGAGTACAGGTCACAGGGCCCTTCGCATGGGGCTAAAAAAACTGCGGAATTTGACAGGCGCGAATCCGACGTGCTTTCACCTTGAAAGGCAACAGTAAACTGAATACAATGTGTGGTGGCCTGCCTAGGGGGAGTGCAGTGCTGCCAATCTCAGCCTTGTGACAGCTGCTAATATATACGCTATGAAATGATTGGCAGGAAATCTAGACAATACATAAATTAGGTAGTTCCAGGTGATTGTAAATATCACTTTGGCTTCTCCCTTCCCTCCTTATATATATTTTTATTACGAGAACAGATTTTACGGCATATTTCAAGGGGAAATAAACAGCAAAAATTAGCGAAAAAGTGCACATGAGGTGTTGTCAGGTGATAATTAGCCAATTCCAGGTGTATGGCACAATCACTTACCTTATTTCTTTTTTGTATATATTATTTGGTATAAGAACAGGGCTTATTTCAATGGATGAAATCAGTGAAAATTCCAGGGAAAATTTACTTAGCGTAGCATGGCTGGGCAGGCGAGAGGAGAGGGTAATGGAGGGGAGGTAGGGAATTAGCCAATTCCAGGTGTATGGCACAATCACTTACCTTATTTCTTTTTTGTATATATTATTTGGTATAAGAACAGGGCTTATTTCAATGGATGAAATCAGTGAAAATTCCAGGGAAAATTTACTTAGCGTAGCATGGCTGGGCAGGCGAGAGGAGAGGGTAATGGAGGGGAGGTAGGGAGGGGAGTCAAGAACGGGGAGAAACGGCTAAATTGTCAATAATGGATGGGAGTACAGATGAGATTAGGAGTGCTGACTAGTGTTGGACACTGGCAGTACTGATAGATGATACAAGCCACCACTTGAAAGCCCGGGCGAATTCAAAGTAACACAGGATCACAAAAGTGACGCCCCGTGGTTAAAGGGATTAGGAACCTGAAACTATTCTGGCTTCAGCTACAGTTAACTGTAGGAGTGGCCTAACCCAAGCAAAAGTTGCCTGTCCTGATGCTTTTAAAAATCAGTCAAAAACCATACTGGAATTCATTTTGAGATAAATTCTGATCATCAGTGTTTTATATAGAGGATATTACTGGGGAATGGCTGGGAGAAGGAGGGAGGTGAGAAGACAGGAAGAAATCAGTAGGATAGAAGTTGTGGAAGCAATGAAGAAAGTTAAATCGGGGAAAGCCCCAGGAATTGATGGAGTGTGTGGTGAAATGCTGAAGCATGGGGGAGAGATAGTAGTAGAATGGATGTGGAAGATGTGCAGATTGGCCTGGGAGGAAGGTAGAGTCCCGGAGGATTGGAAGTCAGGTATAATTATTCCCTTGTACAAAGGAAAAGGGGAAAAAGAAGTGTGTGGTAATCACAGGGGCATTTGTCTTCTTAGTATAATAGGAAAAGTGTTTGGTAGGATACTTATAGACAGAGTTAGAGAAAGAACAGAGGAATTAGTTGGAGAAGAACAGGGAGGCTTTAGGAAGGGAAGAGGTTGTGTAGATCAGATATTCATTCTTAGATCTTTAGTGGAAAAATTTCTAGAGAAGGGAAAGAAGTTGTATGCGGCTTTCATGGATTTGGAGAAAGCATATGACAGGGTGGATAGACAAGGATTGTGGAAAGTGTTAAGAATATATGGAGTAGATGGGAAGTTGTTGAATGCTGTGAAGAGTATGTACGATGGTGCGAAGGCTGCAGTGCGTGTGGATGGTGAACTAAGTGAATTTTTCTCTTTGAAAGTTGGTTTGAAACAGGGATGTGTCATGTCTCCATGGTTGTTCAATCTGTACATGGATGGGGTAATAAAAGAGGTACAAGGTAGGGTAGTGGATGTTGGAGTGGCCCTGGTGAGAGAGGATAGTGTTTGGAAACTCCCTGTACTGTTGTTTGCAGATGATACTGTGTTGTTGAGTGAAGACGAAGGGGAGCTGCAAGGCTTGGTGGATGAGTTTGAGAGAGTGTGTAAGAAACGGAACCTAAAGGTGAATGTAGGGAAGAGTAAAGTGATGGTCTTTGAGAGAGGTGAAGTTAGTGAATGTACAGCGAGGTTGGATGGTGAGGAATTGGAAAATGTGAGTACATTTAAGTATTTGGGTAGTGTGATGAGTAAGGATGGAGGTTTGGAGGGTGAAGTGCTTGAAAGGGTACAGCAGGGAAGAAAGGTTGCTGGTTCCTTGAAAGCAGTGATAAGAAACAGGGAAGTGAGCATGGAAGTGAAAAAGTTACTACATGACAGTATTGTGATACCAACTCTAATGTACGGAAGTGAAGCTTGGACATTGTTGGAAGGACACAAGTCAAGAGTGAGAGCAGTGGAAATGAGTTATTTAAGACGAGCCTGTGGAGTCACGTGGAGAGACAGGCTGACGAATGAGGATATAAAGGAGCGTTGTGGTGTGGATGTGGATGTGATAGGAAGCGTTATGAGGAACACACTGAGGTGGTTTGGCCATGTGGAGAGGATGGAGGGTGAAAGACTGACGAAGAGAGTGTATGTGAGTGAGGTGGAGGGGGGAAGAGGGAGGGGGAGGCCGAGGATGAGATGGAGGGATGGGGTGGAGAGGTATATGAGAGAGGGGGGTGTGAGTTGGGAGCAGGGCAGTGAAATGGCGGGGGACAGGGCGACTTGGAGGCGATTTGTTTGTGGCCACCCCAAACGGGATTGAGGCATCTGGCAATAGATAGATAGAGATATTACTGGGATTCACCAGTGGTTGCATATGTTAACCCACCTAAAAAAATGCCTATAATTTGGTATCAAAATTAATGATGGAAGAGGCTAGAACTGAAATCTAGGGGAAAGGAACTGTAATCTGGGAAAAGAATATTCGTTCAGGTAATATTGTTACACCATTATGGTTTCTTGATATGTTGAGAACAACGTGCAGACAGGTCAGGTTGTTAACCTGAGGCATCCCGTTGACGTATGGATATGTCACCACCTTTTGTCATGGTGACACCCATTGACATATCCATATGTTTGGCAATTGTGAGGTCCGTCAATTGCACATTTTTCAAATTTTGCACCTGATTTTTGGTACGTATATGCAGGACACCTTCTTCTACCCGAGGCCAGGTGAGGACAATGCCTTACCCAGTGTGACCTTCCCCCCTCCCACATGCCAGTGTCTTGGCAACTCACCTGTTTGCAGTGACCTGACCAGTAAGGACATGTCACGCCATGGTACGATTTTCAAGGCAAGAGTGATTCCCCAATCGATGATGATGTGGAGGACATAGTTTACGTGGCACCAGAGGAAGAAACGATCAGAAGTGATGAGGAAGGTGAGAGTGATTCCCTAATCAATGACAATGCAGAGGACAAAGTTTATGTGGCATCAGAGGAAGAAACGATCAGAAGTGATGAGGAGGTAACGTCGCCAAGGAAGGTGCGGTATGTTCATGTGTTTGTGAGTGAAACAACGCTTATATCGCCTATATTACTGTGTGAAAACCAATATACTCTTGTACTACAATTAAATTCGTACCAAATAAATAAATATCTACCTATACTGAGAGGTTTGGAATAATTACCTCTCCCATAGAAAACATCTTCTCTGGAGCCGGGCTGAAGAGAAGGTGGTACCAGGTGAGGGGAAGGTCACCTGTACAGGGCATTTCTAAGCTCAGGTAAGCACTTTCTGAATTTTCGATGTTCCTCATAAAAAGCAGAGATTTTAGCCTCCCCAAAAGAACTTAGTGAAAATCTGCCAGGATTAGAGAGAGTCATTGGTGTAAAATCTGTCAGGACACGGTGGGTTAATGAAATGTTGCTGAACATTTCAGGGTTTTATTCCTTCCATGCACAGCTGAGATATACTTGCATAACACTATGACTCTTCTCTCCCATTTTGCTGCTGTCGTTTCCCACTACAGCTAGCTCACCGTCCATTCACTGACTCTCATTTACTGACTCTCTGACTTACTACTCTGTCACTGATTCGGTGTAACTGTCTGACTCACTAACTCTGTCAGTCGATCTGCCACTGATTTACTGTCTCACTGACTGTTCACTGATTGTCTCACTGTTTATTGTCTGTTACTGACTCTTGACTCTCACTGCCTGACTGGCACTTGATCACAAAACTGCCACTACCACACACTACCTGTGTTCATTACTGACTAAAACTGAATTGCCTTGACTGTGGGACAGTTATTTAAATCACCTTCCCTCCCCCCCCCCCGGCTCCACCAACTAGCGCAACCCAAAATATTCAAGAGCCTAGAACTCACAGTTTCTCGCACAATAATGCATATTCTAGAAGCTAGGAGAGAACTCACATATACTCATACAATGATAAACTAAAACTACACAATAGCAATAATGACATGAACTAATTCCTGAACTAAAATAGTACGAAATTAAAACAGACATGCTGAAATATCCAGAATGTTCCTCACATCTCCAGATAAACATTAACTCATGGATTGCAAGCCACAGCTCAGGCTGAGTAGCGTCATGTTGGGAGCCAAGCTCAGGTTGTGCTGGTCGTGCATCACCGCCAACTACTCCACCCCTACTCAAACTTACGCATGACGCTACACAAAGACGGAGAGAAAGAGAGATTTTGTTTTCTTTTCACCAGATGATGCCCTGGATGTTTATATTCAAGTTTATGATAAACAAATTTTTTTTTTTTTTACAAAATTTTCACGATTCCCGTACGTAAATTTACGCATGGCTCAACGCAAAGACAAAGAGAGAGAGAGAGAGAGAGAGAGATTTTTTTTTTTTCCCCACAAGATGATGCCCTGAAAGTTTATCTTCAAGTTTATAATAAACAAAAACTAAAAAAAAATCTTCATTTTCTGCACACCACAGGGTGGAATAAAAAAAGGTAATTGCGCAATCCATGGGTTAACGTAATCTTATGGCACAATACTTAATTTCTAGAATCTCCAGATATAAACCACTAACCTAATCCTAATGGCATAACACTGTCCTTCCTTCAATCTGTGACATCTCCAAAATAATTACCTAGTCCTACCTATATACAAGTATTTACAGCATAAACTTCCAGACTAGTGGGTTGTCTCTGTCATCTCTGCTGTCTAGGTCTCACAGTGTGTAGGCCTGTATCATCAAAGCTGTCAATGAATCTGTCATTCTCCTGTGCCCTCCTTTCATCATCAGTTCCAGCAGGTCCTCGGCTCCACATCCTAGGTCCATGTCTTCTGTACAGTAGACGATACATCAATGCACCCCACCAAAAGTCTCTTCAGCTGCTCCATCTGTGGCTTCTCCAGACATTGGGCACTCCTGGGAAAGTGATCAGGTAGTTCTTCCTGGGGATTAACCGTACTCCTATAGCATACACTGCTTGGTGGCTCCTGATCGACTTCTTGGCACATCCCCACGACTGTGCCCCAATGTATCTTACTAGGAAAAAGTGAAAAATTGGCCTTGACAATGGGTATTTCGGCTGTAAGGTCAACTAAGGCCGCTTTCACATGAGGCCACCAGTGGCCACAATTAGTTGCCTCCCATAGTTTTCAGTGAAGCCTTTCATGCGAGGCCACTGCAGTTGCCTGGCCAGCAACCAGCTCCCGGCTGTGGCTCACTCGCGCAACTAGTGTCTGCCACTGGCGGTTGCTGCCACTCGCTGTAAAGCATGTTTTTTCAAATCGGAGTTTTCATGCGGCTACATTAGTTGCCGGCCCCTTCACACTGGGCCACCAGTTGCTGCCAGCAGTGGCCTCGTGTGAAAGTGGCCTAAGGTTCTGCCCACCATCCTTCCCCTTTCTATTACGCCACGGCTCCAGTGCTCCACCAGGGCAATGTGAGGCATGTCGATCTTGTGGGGCAGCAGCTTCTCTGAGTCAGGGAGGATAACTGTAGTCTGTCTGGTTGACACTTGTAGACTTCCATGCTCCACGGCCCTTAGTGGAATACTCCTTCCTCCTGGCTGCTTTCACACTGAACGGAATTCAAGCAGGAAGCAGCAACACACCAGGGAGTCCAAACTCAAGATGCAGGGGTCCTCAGTGTCGGCATAACTAACGGCCAGGGCCTATTCCTATCCTCCCTTCCGCTTCCCAACACCCACCAGTCCCGTAAGCTCAGTGTAGAATCCCGTAACTCCCCACAACCACTGCAAGACTCTGGAAGCTGCTTATGACCCATTACTTCCAGCTACCTCTCTAATCCTGCATCAACGACCATTGGGCATGCTGCAACCTCAATCTCATCATCCCTTTTGATGCACTTGTCGCTGGCATCGAAGGGGTGTGTTGGGTTTTGACCTTCAACCAAACACAGTTCAACGACTTTAACCCTGCAACTCACTTCCTGTATTTCTCATTTCACTTTATCCTCCATTACACAGGAACCCTCTCCCCTCAATTCTCTTTACTGGTCACTTATTAGCTATACCTCACTGTGTACCACCTCTTGTTGTTGCATCGGTTTTCTGGTCCCATACTGCAGCTTCTCTCATGGCTAGTGAAGTTCCTGTCTGTGCCCACTTAGTAGTTCTTCTGTTCTTGCATAATGTTGTGCTTGGGCTTCTTTTTGTTCTTGATATTTCCTATGTTCTTGCTGTGCTCATTACATTGCGAGTATAGCTTTCCTTTGTTATTGCTGTGCTCTAAACACTGAGACTATATCTGCAGAGAGACATGATATTTTGGCAGCCTGTCTGTGCGTCTCCATCTCTCAAAACGTATCCCTACTCTTGACACCAATTGTTGCACCAAAAAGTTCGTTGATACGTCATGCACACGCGTGGACAGGTGAGGCGGCTAATGAAAGGTTACTGAACGTTTCTTGATTTTATTCCTTCTGGGCACAGTCGAGGTATACTCTACTTGCAAAACACTGTGACTTCTCTTTCTCACGTTACTCCCTCCCTCTTCCATTGCTATTCGCTCACTGTTGGTTCACTGACTGACCGATTCACTGACTCTATGAGTGACTCCTTCATTCCTTCACTAATTACCTCTCTCTGTTTGGCTAACTATATCATTAACTCTATCTGTGTCCACCCACAACTGGCACACTGACTCACTGATTGTTCGCTGACTATCTCACTGTTCACTGACTGTCTGATATTGACTCCGATTCTCACTGCCTGACTGACTCTGATTCTCCCTGCCTGACTAACTCTCGCTCATTAAACTGCCACTGCCACTCACCAAAGCAGTCTGTCCATTACTGACGAAAGCTGAACTGTCTCAGATGCAGGACAGTCTTTCAAATCCCCCCCCCCCCCCGACTCCACCGACTACCGCAGCCCAGAATATTACAGAGGCTAGGAAAGAACACACATTTTCTTGCACAATAATTATATTTCCAGAGCTAGGAGAGAACTCACATTTTCTTGTGCAATAATTATATCTCCAGAACCTAAGAGGGGACACACATTTTCTTACACAATAATGCACTTAAATTAACAATACACGATAGCAATAATCACAAGAACTAATTCCTAAAGTAAGACAGAAAGAAAATTAAACAGTAATGCCAAAATCTCCAAATTGTTCCATATATCTTTCAGATATAAAACATTAACCCAATACAATGACATTACACTTAATTTCTAGAATCTTCCACACACCTCCAGATATACACCACTAACCTAATCGTATCGGCATAATAATATCAATCGACGGTTATTTTTGGTTGCATTTTATGTAAAGGGCAGCATAGAACTGTTAACTGTAAGAAATGCCTTAAACTGATGGTCAAACTAGCTAAGAAGGTTGTGGGTTGTCGTCTGATAAGCTTAGGCTCGAATCATGACACCAGAATGCTTAGTAGGCTATATGCAAATCACCAGCCTAGACCTTAGCATCTTATGTCCAAAGATGGATGAAATAATCTCACGTATGCCAGTAGCAGTTGTCATTATGTTATGCCAGACCATTATAATTTATCAATTATATTCCCAGCTGGTCAACCTACTGTTGACATTGGACTAATAAAGGGGAAACTAGACCATAACGACAACTGTGATCTTTACTAGAGGAGCAGAGAAGTCCTTTAAAGGGGATGCTGTATGGCCACTTAAGTTGCCAAAATTTCATAAAATAATTTCAACAGGATTTCTAGCCAACTGCAAATTGGCATGATCGAGAATTCAGTTGCATTAGGTAATTATTAATGTAATGTAACTGTAGCAGTCGAGAATAACTAGGCACTAGTCGCAAATGGGCTGAAAGAAATAGTTGACTTTCTAAGAGGTTTAGAAATAAAGTTAGGTGAAATAAAAGCAACGCATATAAAGTGACCAATCCAACTTGCATAGGCTCTGATTAATGTGGAACATTTTAAACAGAAATAGTTAAAATTTTAAATACTTGAATCAGGTCCCCGCATAGTCAGGGCTTTCATAAGTAAAATAGCTTAAGGACATTCAGCTTTCTTACTATGGTTTGTTCCTAAATCTGTGGCATGAGACTTGCCTCACTTCAGTCAACTCAGGGGGCCCGCAACCTGCCTCATATGAGAGGGATTTTAACAACACACCATGAATTTTTCTTGTACGGGCACAGCTTCCATGGGATATTAAGCTTTCTATCATCTCTTATCTCTGCCCCAACACAGCGTAACAATAGCCACTTTGAACAAAATTCATGCACCTCCTGATCCACTTACCTTGAATTTAGCACTCGAGAAAAGTTCAGATCTGTCCTGAAAAAATGTTTTTGATAAAGTTGAATGCAAGGCTGATAGTGGCTAAGGGAAGCGAGAGGAAGATGAAATAAATGGTGGAAAGGAGAAAGTTATGTTGAAGTTATGGCTTATTGGAATAAGAGGGCATTAACAGGAGCAAGTCCCACTCACACAGTAGCCGGTTCCTTGCCAACTGTGATATTTCCAGCTAAATTAACTCCCTAACAATGGTGGGTTGAACACAAATATTTTATGGGAAGGCCCTTTCCAAGTTGGTGATGTACAGTCAGCATCAAAAGTCCTGTCGCCTCTCCTTTTTTTGTCTTTTGAACTTTGAAAATCTGTGTAGTGAGTCCATAGCAATAGACATTGATGACTTATTAGTTACAGGTGTCATCAGCGCCAGTATCTGCAGATTTACTAAACTGATTTTAAAAGCTCATGGGGAGACGAGCAAGACAGGCAACAGGACTTTTGGTTGTGGCTATTCATTTGAGGTCATTTTGCACTGGTTACTAATTGGCAACGCTATTCTACCACAGAGTTTGTTTTGCAACCCCTCTGCTGCAGTCCACAGGCTAATATGGGTATCATTTTTTGTAACCCTTTGCTGTAACCTCTTTAATTTCTCTATATGTTTCTTGTAATAACGTGACCAAAACTGAGTACGGTGGCTCAGTTGGGATCATGTTAAGGAACTATACAAGGCGAGAGCAATATTCTCTTATTAATTTGAATGAAGATACTCTGCCTATAGATCCAATTAGTTTATTAGGTTTCTTCATTACTTCCATGTACCGTCGACTTGGTTTCAAATAATTTGTTATTATTCATAAATGTTTTTCATGGTTCAGGGTCTTTATAGGGTTCCTGAAATTTTTATTTTTCTCCCAATATTTAGAACTTTGTGTTTGTCAGCATTAAAATTTATTTATTCTTTTACTGGAACGAAGAAGAAACAAAAAGCCAGAAGCCTGTGAAATTGTTCCCCCTCCCCCCCCAAAAAAAAAAAAAAAAAATACAGACAGCCATTTCAAGAATACTTTTCATTTCGAGATGCCTGGACACACTACGTTTGAAAGACTGGAGGTCATATGCAGTAGGAAAAACAGAGGAAGACAGTTCAAGAGATGACCTGTTGCATACATGAGGTACCGAGAGTAATGGTTTACGCTTCTATTAGAGCGTTCGGCAGAAAGGGGATGAGAGTTTGTTGTTAGTTGAGTGCTATGTGCCCACCAGAGTGGTGCAGGGTTGCAAGCAGACAGTTAAAAGGAGAAGTGACTACTGGAATAGAGATAGAATTGATATTTAAATGTAACAGTGTGACAAAGATGACAGAGGATGAAGGGAGCCAGTAAGAGGAGGAGAGTTAATGAGATGAAAAGCCTTTGACTCTACCTTGTTGAGAAGAGCTCTAATATGTGAGGGAACCTCCCCGCACGTAAGAGTTGTACTGTACACAGGGGTGAATCAGACTCGTGTATAAAGTCAACAATTGTGCTGAGGTAAAGAAGGCATGGAGTTGGCTTAGCACACTTGATCTCTTGGAAGCACATTTTACAAGAAAAATAATATGATCTTTCCAAGAGAAATTCCGAGAGAATCTCCAGGTATGTTAAAAGATGATGAAGGATTGAGTTGGATATTGTTAAAATTTAGAGGATACTCCTGCAGAATATCTTGATGAGTTGAAAGATGTAAGAACTGAGTTTTTGAAGCGTTAAAAACAACAAGATTACTTTTATTCCAATTATAAATATGAGCCAGATCAGACATTAGGTGTGCCATAGCCTCATCCTTTGTTTGTTGAGGTAACTGCTGAGATGGACACTGCAGGGAACGAATGGAAAAGCGAAGGGTGAAGTCATCTGCGTATGAGTGGATAGGGTTAGATATATTGCTCATGTCATTGATCAATAGAAGGAAGAAAGTTGGTGATAGGACAGAACCTTAAGGAGCACTACTGTTCGTAGCTCTAGGAGACGAATTATGGCCGTCTACAACAGCAGCAATAGAACAATAATAAAAGAAGCTAGAGATGAAGGCACAGATAGGATAGAAACCATAACAGGGCAGTTGGGAAATGAAAAATTTATGCCAGACTCGAACGAAAGCCTTTGAGATTTCAAGTGCAGTTGCAAAGCTTTTGCCAAAGTCCCGAAAGGAGGATGACCAGGAGTCTGAAAGGTAGAGGAGATGATCGCCAGTGGAGCATCCATGGCGTAACACATGCTGACGGTCGAGAAGAAGGTTGTGATAGGAAAGATGCTTTAAAATGGTTTTGATGGGGTAGATTCAAAAACTCCAGAAATACAGGATATTAAAGCAGTTGGGCGATAGTTAGCAATATGGGAATGGTCACCCTTCATTGGGACAGACTGAATGAGAGCAAACTTCCGGTAAGAAGGAAAGGTACAAGTTGACAGACAAAGGAAAAAGAGTTTGTCTCGGCTAGGTATAAGCACAGACGCACAGTTCCTTAGGACAACAGTAGGGACCCCATCAGGCCCATGTGCCTTGTTAGTACTGAGGCCAGTGATAGCAGAAAATACATCAGTTGAAGAAATTTTAATGTCAGCCATGAGGAAATTAAGAGGATGGGGGAGTGATGGAAGAACAGCACTGGAATCATCTAAGGAGGAATTGGAGGAGAAAGTTTGAGCGAAGAGTTCTGTTTTATCAGTAGAAAAAACGGCTACAGAGCCATCAGAGTCGGAAAGAGGAAGGAATGATAATGAGGTAAAGTTGTTACATAGGTTTTTGGGAAGGTGCCAGAAGGAGTTGGAAGAAACTGAGTTGGAGAGTTCAGAGTATATAGTATGAATGAAATTATTTTTTGCAGAGTGAAGAACAGACTTAGTATGACTTTGGGCAGAAATATAAAAGAAATGAGATTCAGGTGTGGTTTGCCTCCACTACCTTTTGTGGGACCTCTCCTTGTTGTGGACAGTATTAGAACAAGTGTTTTTTTTTTTTTTTTTTTTTCATTAGCCAAAGGATAAGAGAGAGAAATGTATGCTTGCATTCCCAAAAGAATAATCTCCATAATGCACAAGGCACACTCACATGACTCTCGGCCAAAGAAGCAATGATCATTCCAGGGAAAATCAAATAAGTACTGCCTGGAAGCATCCCAATCAGCAGCTCGAAAATGAAACAGCCGCTGCTTCTTTGAAGGGTCCACAGGCCTTACAGGAGTGATAGGACAGGTTAAGGTGATAAGGTTGTGATCAGAGGAGCCCAACGGAGAAAAAAAGAAAAGATCAACAGCTTAAGCACAAGGATTGGTTGTTAGGAAGAGGCTAAGTATGTTGGAACTCTCTCCAAGGCAGTCAGGGATACGGGTAGGGTGCTGTACAAGTTGCTCTAGGTCATTAAGGATAGAAAAGATGTAGGTTTGTTCACCAGGTGGATCAGTGAAAGGAGTGGAGTGCCAAAGGCAGTGGTGAACATTGAAATCATTTAGAATGGAGATTTTAGAGAAAGGAATAATTGATAGGATATGTTCTGTCATAGATGTAAGACAGCAGAAGAACATTTCATAGTGAGTAGAATTAGGGAATAAGTAAACAGCACAGACACATTTAGTAAGAGAATGACTGCCAAAGCCAGAGAGTAAAATTCAAGTGACTGAAGTTCACGAACACGACTGCAAGATATTATGTTGTGTACATATACATAGCAGCCACCTTTGGCTTTGAAATGAGTATAAAGTCGAAAGATGTAGTGAAGAGTTCGCTATCAGTCGTCTCAGGCAGTTGATTCTCTCTGAGGAAGAAAAGGTGAAGTTCAGAGAAGAGATGGTTTTCAACAGAGAGAAGTTAGAGAATAGGCCTTGAATGTTGCAGAAATGAAATAGTGAGTCAGATAGTGATTCCAGGTATTTCACTTGGCTCCCACCGGGAGAGTGGCAGATTGTCGGTACTTTTATGGTCTCTGCCGCAGGTGCCGGATGTCCTGCTGGCCGTCGGGTTGGAGGGTCAGGGGCATGGTGGATGATGTGCCCTGATGTGGGCCACTCTGCTTCATCAAAGTAGAGGAACTTGTCCACTATGTCCTCCGCGAATTCAAGCAGACTGACTGACCCGCGTGAGCAATCCTTGTACAGAGCGAACGCATTGAAAATGGCCATGTGGATGAAATAGAGGGTGATCTTCTTGGTCCATTTCATGGTCCACCACTGGGTGGGGTAGTACTGGACCATCTGGTCGAAGTGGTCCACCCCACCCATGTGTCGATTGTAGTCATCCACTACAATAATCTTGTCCATGGTCTTCTGGACATAGGTTGTCCTCCCATCAAGAGCCCTGGTCTTCCCTTGAACCTGCTTCTGGACGGTGCTTATGTTGTGGAAGGTGGAGACCATGTTGACAATGCGTTTGTCCTTCCACAGCAACACCATCACATTGTCCTTGTGCATTGCTGTCATGCCACCCTCTGGCAGGTTCTTGGTCCTTGCTGCTTTGGTGCTCCTCTTGCCAGGCGTAGGTTCCCACACACCTAGGTTCCTGCACTGAAGAGGCGTTCACACAGGGTTCTGAGTTATAATAACTGTCCATGTACTCTTCATATCCCTGATCCTTCAGCGGTTCTGTGAGGCTCCACACAGTGGTCTCCAGCGCCTTCTGCCCCATATACACCTCGTAATTCCAGATGTAACCCGAGGAAGCCTCAGCCAGTATAAAAAACTTAATGGAATACTTTGAGGGCTTCATGGGATTGTACACGTGGAACCTTAGGCGCCCCTTCCATGCCAGCAAGCCCTCATCCAGGCTGAGGTGCTCCTTGGGTAAGTAGGTGTTCTGGAACTGTTGAAGGAGGTACTCCATCACCATGTGAACCCTGATGAGCCGGTTGCGATTGTCCTGGGGTATCGGAAGTGAGTTGAAGGCATGGACGTGTTTAAGTATGGCCCTGAAAAGCCTCCCACTCATCACTTGTGTGAACAGGGGTAGTTATGGAGACGGGATCTCATCCAGTAATGCCTGATGGTCGGCAGATTCATCACCCCCATGAAAAAGTACAGCCCCAGGAACTTGGCAATCTCCTCTTGATTGCAGATGAACCATGCTTGCAATGCAGTCCCCAGGGATGACGCGTAGCTGTTGGTCTCACAGGTGAAATACGTCAACAATTCTCTGGTGAAGAACAGCTGGAAGAGCTGGAGAGGATTGTTGGTGGATCCACCTTCATTCCTGCGGATCCTGTGAAGGGCCCCATTAGATGGTGTGAAAGCGCCACTGCTCCACCCTGGATCCGTTGCGGCAACACCTTCTGCAGTGGTGGCAACGAGTCAGCATACCGACACCCTTGTGCCTCTTTGGACACCCCTTGGCCGCCCCCCATAGCCGGGTCACGGACCACGCCACCTCATCGAGGTGGTGATGGTTCCAATGATGAGGATGACGAGACTGTTTCCTGCTGCTGGAAAACGTCGGGGGAGGGGGGATGAATGCTGTCAGAGACAGTGCCCTTGTCGACCGGGCAGGGGACTACGACACAGTCACCCCCTGCACCGGTTGCGTTGCAGACACTGTGCCACGTGCAGGTGCCAGTGTTGCATAACTAGGCCCTGCTACCGGTGACATAGGCTCGGCCAAGGGGGAACTGGAGGCTTGAGGTGGAGAGCCCGTGATGGCTGTAGGAGTGAGAGGTCCAAGCAAAAGTAATGCTTGTCGTCCAAGTGAAGACAATGGCTGGGCTGACAGTCCCGACACTGGTGGTGGTGGTGTCTGCTCCTGTCGTGGTACAGGTGTGGGCAAAGCTGCCCGAGGGGAATGCTCTTGGACATCATCCCAGTCCTCCTCACTTGAAGCATCGCTCAGTTCATCATCTACCTCACTCTCGATCTCCTCCTCAAAGAGAACCTTTTGTCACTTGTCAGAAGACAAACCTTTCTTCTCCATGTTGGCAAGCACTGACACAGAAAGTCCAGTATGAGCTTTTTAGGTTCTCAGCCGGAAAACAAAAGATATTATTCACTGTCATGCAACACCTTCCATTGAGAGTAGCACTATACAAGTCATGTTATATCTTTCCGTACGGCTAATCACTGCACTATTTACAAACAGTTCACATAAACAATAACTTTTCAGTGTATTTTCACTGTCTCATAACTGTCCACAGGCATCCGTGGGTGTGTGCCATATATATTTTATATATATATATATATATATATATATATATATATATATATATATATATATACATATATATAACTTTCTGGACGCCCACTTTCCAGACACCCCACTTACCGGACATTGTGGGCCTGGACCTTCGGAACCCAAAAATGGCCAAAAAAGATCCCCCCCAAATCCGAATTTTTTTCCCACCCATAATTTGAAATTGTAGTGCGGCACCGAACAGCTGTTATACCACAGACCCTTCACCCCTTCCTTCCTCCCCCCTCCCCCCTCCCCCCTCCCCTGTCAGGGTTGCCATTTGGTATTTTTCATTACCAAATGTGGGCCAGTTTGGTAATGAAAAATTCGTTTGGTAATGAATCAGAATAATGCATTACCAAACGAATTTTTCACATGTATGAGAACACACAGGATGGAAATGGTGGATTGTTTGCTCTCTCCGATTAATCTGCTAGCCGACATAGCGTGAAAATAATCAAAATGCTGTTAATTATAAGAAGAGAGATTACATGTATTTCCACTTGTATACAGTATAAAATTAGTGAAGAATAAATGCTAGCTTTACAAATTTGGTAAAGAAAAGTTAAATTTGGTAATGAAAAGTGAGGAGTTTGGTAATGTGGCTGTTGTGATCTGGCAACTCTGTTTCCCCATCACCAACATTCCAACAGTTACTGCCTAACATCGATAGCGAGTAGATACTTATCCCAGTGGAAGCCACACTTGCTCATTTTTTAAAATAAACGGTGAATAAACTGCAATACCTCACCACTAGACCACAAGGGAATTTACAGTGTTTTGCAGCGTTAAGAAATTAGAATTTCGATTGCAAACGATTAACTGTAGAGTGCAAGTTGGCGGTTGAAACTGGCCTGGTGCAGTTAAGAACAATGAGCAGTGTTACACAATTATAACTCACAGTGCAAAGAACTAAGTGCAGCACAACACTGGATTACTGTACGTGCTTCAAGAGCATTTTCACCACGACCAAAACCTTAGAAAAGGTGGCCACAAACGTGCTGGAAGTACCCTGGCTGAGGTACAGTCACTTCTAATTCCTCATTCCTTGGTTCCTTTTTATTTATTTCATGCTTTATGTCCATTACTGGTGTGAATAGGGTCTTAAATAGGTTTAAATAAGTGCTATGCATGTCTGGTAGGGAGTTATTAAGGTGGCTTTCAAAGTTAGGCTGGGTTAGGTCCTTAAGTACTAGTCCAGGAGCCATGGGCCCACTTTCCTGACGGGACCACTTTCCAGACATGCCTTTGGCTCTATTACATTGGATAGTAGAGGGATTACTGTAAATATATATATATATATATATATATATATATATATATATATATATATATAGATATATATACATATATATTGTTACATAGCCTATGATTTCATCATCCTTTGTGTAATTCTAACGTACAGTATGCTGCATGTTTGATCACGAGCGTGTTCTACCTCACTCCCCCCCTCCTCCCTTATGGTAGAGTAAGTCGTTCTTTCTGTTGTTCAGAGCAGGAGTGTCAACTCTTTGTCCCCTCTGGCTTCATTTGTGCGTCCTTCTTACAAGTTGTATCAAGCTCTGCCGGCCCCTATATAATGAGCTCAGTCTCTACATTAATTGCCACTTAGATCTACTCATTTTGCTCACATCTCTGTCCTCCCCTGTACAGTTGTTATTATTGTGAGTGCTCAGGAAGTCTCCAACCATCTAGCAGCTGTGTAATTTGAGTATAAGTGTTATTACATTTTTTTCCTTGTACTGTATAGCATGAGGTGTTGATTCGTAGGCCTAGTAAAGTTTTTGTAATTCATATTGTCAGCCAGTGGTAATAATATTTTGTATCTGTAATAATATATCTTCCGTTAACTGAGCATTATCCAGTGTTTTCTCATTTTATCAGGGCTGACTTAGATAAATTTACTCATGCTAATTTCGTGTTAATAGAGGCTATTGCAGTTAACCATATATTTAACCTGTTTTTGCCATTACATTATCCTTATGAGTCCTGAATGTTTTGTTGTTAGTTTGAACATTAAACTTTAACTTGTAATTTTACCTAACTCTTTTGTTTTGAACCTGGAACTTTACGGGACAGTAGTGATTTTTAGTATTCTCACTTAAAGTGTACATTATCTTTCTCTGTTCCATAACAATATATATATATATATATATATATATATATATATATATATATATATATATATATAGTATACCTAGGCTGCTTCCCCCTAGGAAAGGAAGGTAGCCGAGACAGGATGACACACTCCCTATTTACTCATCCATTCAATCACATTCATTCACATCTTAACCCCAAAGGGAAGAAGGGACAGATCCTCACCGCACCACACCGCACAAGGGTCAACTGCGCAATGCAGTCAGTGACATCCACAGCAGGGCCTGACAGCAGAGCTAGTTTACCCCTGCCACATAATAATAGACCCATCCCCTTACCCGCACCTGACCTGACTAGCTGATCAGACCAAATGCGGGAGAATATCCCCTCAGGGCTGCGTCATCATTTATGCATTCACATTTTCTCTCCATTTACTTCTGTCACGCACAGCCACTCTTCCTTCCTCAACAGACAACCCTCTCGCATCCAGCGCTCTCTTCAAACTGTCCATCCATCCTATTCGTGGTCTTCCTCTCACCCTTACATCTCTCACATCAGATCTAGCTATCTTTTTCACCAATCTCTCCGTAGTAGTAGTAGTAGCATATGGTTTTATATATATATATATATATATATATATATATATATATATATATATATATATATATATATATATATATATATATATATATATATATATATATATATATAATATAATATATATTGTTACGGAACAGAGAAAACTGTCCCGCAAAGTTCCAGGTTGAAAACAAAAGAGTTAGGTAGAATTATAAGTTAAAGTTTAATGCTCAAACTAACAACTAAACATTCAGGACTCATAAGGATAATGTAATGGCAAAAAACAGGTTAAATATATGGTTAACTGCAATAGCCTCTATTAACACGAAATTAGCAAGTGTAAATTTATCTAAGTCAGCCCTGATAAAATGAGAAAACCGGATAATACTCAGTGAATGCAAGATATATTATTACAGATACAAAATAATATAAAAAAAGACTGACATAAAAACACATGAATCACAAAAACCTCACTAGGCCTACGAATCAACACCTCATGCTATACAGTACAAGGAAAAAATGTAATAACACTTATACTCAAATTACACAGCTGCTAGATGGCTGGAGACTTCCTGAGCACTCACAATAATAACAACTGTACAGGGGAGGACAGAGATGTGAGCAAAATGAGGAGTAGATCTAAGTGGCAATTAATGCAGAGACTGAGCTCATTATATTGGGGTTGGTAGAGCTTGATACAATTTGTAAGGACGCGCAAATGAAGCCATAGGGGACAAAGAGTTGACAATCCTGCTCTGAACAACAGAAAGAACGACTTACTCTACTATAAGGGAGAGAAGGGGGAGTGAGGCAGAACACGCTCGTGATCAAACATGCAGCATACTGTACGTTAGAATTATACAAAGGATGATGAAATCATAAGCTATGTAACAATATATATATATATATATATATATATATATATATATATATATATATATATATATATTCCCTCCTTCTCCACACGTTCCCCCATCACATGATACAATACTTTCCACGAACACTCGTGAGACATATAACAAACATTTTAGATTAAAATAAAAAATTTCAACAACTGTCTTGGCAAGGTACAGTACCTGTTCACTGACGTCCGTGGTTGCCCGGCATTGCAAGGTACAGTACCTGTCCACTGACGTCCGTGGTTGCCCAGTGCTCCAAGCTACAGTACCTATCCACTGACGTTCCTTGGCATCGTTACCTTTCCCAGCACACCTGTCGCTAAAGTGTTGCTAACCTATGCTACGCACCTAAACAAACACTCGCGGCACAGTTCACATACATTCTACATACAGTATAAGTTATCACTAAATGTCAGATCAAGGTACAGTACCTGTCCACTAAGGTCCCTGGTTCCTTGGCATCGTTACCTTCCCCAGCACGCCTGCTGCTAAAGTATTGGTAACCTATGCTACGCACCAAAACGAACATTCACGGCACAGTTCACGTACATTCTACATAAAGTATAAGTTATCACTAAATTTCTGACCAAGGTACAGTACGTGTTCAGTGACGTCCATCGTTCCTTGGCGTCATTACCTTCCTAGCACACCTGCCACTAAAGTATTGCTCACCTATGTTACGCACCAAAACGAGCACTCACGGCACAGTTCATGTACATTTTATACATACAGTATAAGTTATCAATAAATGTCAGACCAAGGTACAGTACCTGTCCACTAACATCCCTGGTTCCTTGGCGTCGTTACTTTCCCTGCACACCTGCAGCTAAAATATCGCTAACCTTTGCTACGCACCAAAACGAACATTCACGGCACAGTTCATGTACATTTTATACAGACAGTATAAGTTATCACTAAATGTCAGACCAAGGTACAGTACCTGTTCAATGATGTCCCTGATTCCTTGGCATCGTTACCTTTCCCAGCACACCTGCTGCAAAAGTATCACTAACTTATGCTATGCACCAAAACGAACACTCGTGGCACAGTTCACATATAGTTTACATAAAGTATAAGTTATCACTAAATGTCAGACCAAGGTACAGTACCTGTTCAGTGACGTCCCTGGTTCCTTGGCATCATTACTTTTCCCAGCACACCTGCCACTATAGTATTGCTAACCTATGCTACGCACCAAAACGAACACTCGCGGCACAGTTCACGTATATTTTACATAAAGTATAAATTATCACTAAATGTCAGACCGAGGTACAGTACCTGTTCAATGACGTCCCTGGTTCCTTGGCATCATTACCTTTCCCAGTACACCTGCTGCTAAAGTATTGCTAACCTGCGCTACACACCAAGACAAACACTCACAGCACAGTTTGCATATATTTTACATAGAGTATAAGTTATCTCTAAGTGTCAGACCAAGGTTTAGTACCTGTTCAATGACGTCCATCATTCCTAGGTGTCCCTATCTCCAGAGCACACGGTATTGCTAACCTATGCTACGCACCATAACTTCTGCTGTCACGAGCACACGTGGCACATTTCAATTACACTTCACACTATGTCATACACAAATACATGACTACCACAATGATTCCACCCCAACCTCCACAGTTATTCCCTTCCTTACTACAGTTCAACGTGATTATGATGCAGCATCCTTCACTGGGAGAGTACGATGCAACGCTATTGTATTGGCACACAGCACACTTCTTCACGAACACTCGCAGCATGTTTGACGTATATTTCACACAATTCCATACACATTCTCACTATCAGAATCACAGTAATTCCATCCCTAAACCTCTCTAATTATCCTTTCCCGACTATAAAGCGTACTTGATGCCTGCCCCATTCCACACTATGGTTTATGGCGTCCTTAATGCTTATTAGTTCCATTATTTCACCAAGCCAACCACAATATCTTTCACATAAAATACAGTTTAGGCATTGGCTTCATTATATATGTATTTGTACTCACGCCATAGGGCCTAGGGGAGGCTGAGTGGCGAAACCCCACTACAGTGAACACACGTCTTGCTTTGAGGCCTAACGAGTGATAACAGGCACAATTCCTTTTGGTGACACATATCAATGTTCCATCGACATTATCACATACAAATATGCTCACAAATAATGGATTATCACACTGAGTCCATAGAGGCTTCGGCTCAGGGGGGAGGGGGAGGATTAGTAGGAGTTAAAGGGACAGCACACGTGACGCAACCCTACCGCCTGACTTCTTAGAAGAGACTGAGGTTTATTGCTACGTGCTGGGCCCCATGAAGCGGCTCAGTGTTGCCAATGCCTTACCTCAGGAAAGCGATGCGCCTGCTAGAACGCATCAAAATTTGATGAAAATTGCCCCAAAACTTAATTTTTGGTGATTTTTTTTTTTCTTTGCTTAGGAACGCATTTTGCATGACTGTGCTTTTTCGTAACAAACCACATGGAACACGATTCGTGTGACTGTGCCTGAGGGGGTTAATATGTCTAACATCCAAATGAAATTGCTGTAGGAACAAACTCCAATGCGTCAATCACTGATTTTTCATCTTCAAATGATTAAGAAATTTGAGTGGCTGACGATCAGTATGTACAATGACAGTAGGTCCAAATGCAGGGACATACACAGAAAAGTGCTGCAGGGCGAGGATGAGGGCTAATAGTTCCTTTTCGATAACAGAATAATTACGTTGAGGAACAGAAAATTTCTTACTGAAACAAGAAACAGGATGCTGTATGCCACGATCCTCGTCCTGCATTAACACAGCTTCTGCACCCACATCACTAGCATCTACAGCAAGTTTAACCCCCAGGCACCGGGCATGGGTTTACCTATCCATGTCCCAGAACCGGGTTATTTTCAGGATAATCGATTTTCCCTCTAAAATATTATTTTTATTATCAATCCCGTTTGGGGTGGCCACAGACAAATCGCCTCCAAGTCGCCCTGTCCCCCGCCATTTCACTGCCCTGCTCTCAACTCACACCCCCTCTCTCATATACCTCTCCACCCCATCCCTCCATCTAATCCTTGGCCTCCCCCTCCCTCTTCCCCCCTCCACCTCACTCACATATACTCTCTTCGTCAGTCTTTCACCCTCCATTCTCTCCACATGGCCAAACCACCTCAATGTGTTCCTCATAACGCTTCCTATCACATCCACATCCACACCACAACGCTCCTTTATATCCTCATTCGTCAGCCTATCTCTCCATGTGACTCCACAGGCTCCTCTTAAATCACTCATTTCCACTGCTCTCACTCTTGACTTGTGTCCTTCCAACAACGTCCAAGCTTCACTTCCATACGTTAGAGTTGGTATCACAATAGTGTCATGCAGTAACTTTTTCACTTCCGTGCTCACTTCCCTGTTTCTTATCACTGCTTTCAAAGAACCAGCAACCTTTCTTCCCTGCTGTACCCTTTCAAGCACTTCACCCTCCAAACCTCCATCCTTACTCATCACACTACCCAAGTACTTAAACGTACTCACATTTTCCAATTCCTCACCATCCAACCTCGCTGTACATTCACTGACTTCACCCCTCTCAAAGACCATCACTTTACTCTTCCCTACATTCACCTTTAGATTCTGTTTCTTACACACTCTCCCAAACTCATCCACCAAGCCTTGCAGCTCCCCTTCGTCTTCACTCAACAGCACAGTATCATCTGCAAACAAGAGTACAGGGAGTTTCCAAACACTATCCTCTCTCACCAGGGCCACTCCAACATCCAGTACCCTACCTTGTACCTCTTTTATTACCCCATCCATGTACAGATTGAACAACCATGGAGACATGACACATCCCTGTTTCAACCCAACTTTCAAAGAGAAAAATTCACTTAGTTCACCATCCACGCGCACTGCAGCCTTCGCACCATCGTACATACTCTTCACATCATTCAACAACTTCCCATCTACTCCATATATTCTTAACACTTTCCACAATCCTTGTCTATCCACCCTGTCATATGCTTTCTCCAAATCCATGAAAGCTGCATACAACTTCTTTCCCTTCTCTAGAAACTTTTCCACTAAAGATCTAAGAATGAATATCTGATCTACACAACCTCTTCCCTTCCTAAAGCCTCCCTGTTATTCTCCAACTAATTTCTCTGTTCTTTCTCTAACTCTGTCAATAAGTATCCTACCATACGTCTTTCCTATTATGTAGAGAGGTGTTTGGTATGAAGGAGGACTACTGGGCCTTGAGAGCAGGCTGTGAAGCCTATGCCCGGAGTTGGACACATAAAAAAAAAAAAAAAAAAACTAAGAAGACAAATGCCCCTATGATTACCACACTTCTTTTTCCCCTTTTCCTTTGTACAAGGGAATAATTATACCTGACTTCCAATCCTCCCGGACTCTACCTTCCCCAGGCTAATCTGCACATCTTCCACATCCATTCTACTACTATCTCTCCCCCATGCTTCAGCATTTCACCACACACTCTATCAACTCCTGGGGCTTTCCCCGCTTTAACTTTCTTCATTGCTTCCACAACTTCTATCCTACTGATTTCTTCCTGTCTTCTCACCTCCCTCCTTCTCCCAGCCATTCCCCAGCCACTTATACTCGCATTACTTCCATCCTCTATGGTCAACAATTCCTTAAAGTGTTCTCTCCATGTGCTCACTTTTTCTCCCTTCTCCACTAGTAATCTACCATTTTTATCTTTCACTCCCCTGCTAACTTCACTTCCACCCTGTCTTACTCTTTTCACCTCTTTCCAGAACATTTTCTTACAGTCCCTCCACTTTACACTCAAATTCCTTCCAAATTCCTCATCCACTCTCTTCTTACTCTCTCTTACTAATCTTTTCACCTCTCTCTTTCTTTCTACATATAACTCTCTCTTCCGCCTCTCAACTTCTTCCACGCCCCTATTTCTCATCCATTCATTGTATGCTTTATTCTTTTGTGCCACAGCCTGTCTCACCTCTTCAGTCCACCACGCTGTTCCTTGCATCCCCCTCCGTCTTCTCTTCCTTCCACACACCACATCACATGCTGCACATATTTCTTCTGTAAATATCCTACACACACCATCCACGTCTCCCATCTGCTCCAATTCATATTTGCCCAATCGTTCCTCCACTTCTCTCTTATACTCTGCCTTTTCTCATCCTCTTGTAACCTTTCCACTCTCCTTGCAACTACTCCTTCCTCTCGTCTTTCCCTTCTTCTATTCCTCCATCTTACTTGAATCCTAATTCTGGCCACCACCAAGTAGTGGTCAGAAAGTCCACTCCCCCAACCTCTATAAGCTCTTGCATCCATTACACATCTTCGCATCCTTTCATCCACACACACATAATCAATCATTGCCTTCCTTTCATTCAGTTCACCACCGACCCTTCTCGTCACTCGCGATGTATACCTGTGGATCATTTTATGCCTGAAGAGGGTATTGGCTATCACCAACCCCCTCCCAGCACAAATGTCCACTAACGCACTCCCATTCTCATCTATCTCAGCAGGCACACCCCACTCACCAACTATTCCATCCACCTTCACATTCCCAACTTTACCATTCATATCACTGATCAAAAACACTCTCTCATTCCTTCCAAACTTTTCCATGCACACTTCTACATTTGTCCAGAACTCTTCTCTCACTCTTCTAGAACGATCTTGCGTTGGCGCATACACACACACAATCGCCCACATTTGTATTCCAACTTTCAACTTTACCCACACAATCCTTGACCCAACTGATCCATACTGTCTTATGCTCTTCTTCCATCTTTTACTCACAACTATACATACTCCTTCCTTTGCCCTCTCATTCTCACCTACTCCTGCACATATACCCCATCCATACTCCCATTCTCTCACACTTTCTCCTCTCCATTTTGTTTCAGTTATTCCACATACATCCACTTTCGCACCCTCAAGCACCTGGACAATCTCTCTCTCTTTCACCTCATCATTATGTTTTCCATGATATTTTTTTTCTAACAAATTTATGTCTGTTTATTTATTCACTATTATTTACACATATTTACACATTATTTCACTGGTTTTAGTAACTCTTGACAGTATAATACTCCCTAAAGTCTGTCTGTGGTTAGGACAAGAGTACTCAAGCACCCATACAATCTCCTCCACACCCCTCAGGGCTCCCTAGTAACCCTCCCCACCACCCCACCCGACCCCAACCTAGAACCAGTATCAGCTGGTTCCAAGGCCACACTCTCCCTATGCTGGCCTCTCACAACCCTCCACCACCCTCCATCACAGCCCTCCTCACTGCTGGGCTGCCCTCCCACCCCCCACCCACACCCCCACTCCCTCCCCCGGCCAGCCAGCATTACCCCATGCACCAGCAATGCTGGGACAATACTCTGAGTCCATATGGTGCATTATGAAGTTCAAACATGCCCGCGAAAAATTAAAACGTCATATGACGTGGACCGTAGGCCTCTACCAACACATCATATGGCATGGACTGGCGCCTAGGAGCTAAATGTCTTATTAAAATTTGGTGCAGCCATTACTGGATAATTACATAAGACCTCTTTGGCTGCATCAAAACTCTTCTGACACACATCAGTCCAGACATATTTCCTATCTTTCTTAAGCAATTCAGTGATAATGGCCACTATTGTTGCAAAGTTCTTCAAAAAACGACAGTAGTAATCAATACTGCTGAGAAATCTCCGAAGCTCGCGCCTGTTTTGTGGTGGCTTAAAACTCTTCAATACCTCCACCTTAGAGTCAGGGAGGCCTACACAACCATGGCCAACCACATAACCAAGGTATTGAACTTATGCACAAACAAACTTGCATTTCTTTAAATTTACTACAAGGTGAGTCTCAGAAAGCCTGGAAAGCAAAACACCTAGTTCTCTTAAGTGGCTTTCCCAGTCATCAGTATAGACTACTGCATCATCCAAGTATACCACACAATGCTTCATACCACTGACAACCATGTTCATTCATTGCTGGAATGTTGCCGGGGCATTTTTCATACCATATGGCATCACATTATACTAATATGTTTGTCCATCTGCCACAAAACATGAGACCTCCTTAGCCCGTTCGGTCAAAGGTACTTGCCAGAAGCCTTTCCTGAGATCTAACTTGGCGATATAACTTGACGAGCCGATGCAATCAATTCAGTCCTCAAGCCGGGGCAATGGGTATGTATCAGTCTTGGTTAGCATGTTCACCCATCTGTAGTCTATGCAAAATATTAGTGCCATTTGGCTTTGCAAAGTCACAGGGAAACTTCAGTGACTAACACAGAGGGATATGAGCCCATGGTCCAACATATAATTGAACTCCTGATGCAGCACGCCAACACACTGAGGACTGACTCGATAAGGAGGCAACTTCACAGGAACGGCGTCACCCACATCCACGTCATGCTGAATCCAATTGGTCTTCCCAGGGGTACTGCTGAATACTTCCTAGTAGATACACAAGAGGGCAACCAATTGAGAAGCTGGGTCCTGAAGCAGATGTGCTAACTTGGAGTTGAGAGTGGACTCCGCCTCATCATTCTGCATCCAGCTACAGTCTGGAAACTTGCAGTCCACCTCAAACAAGCAGCCATCAACACCCTCCTCAGCAGCAGCAGCAGTAACGGAGACAAGGAGCTGAAGAATCTGCTGCACGATGGTACGGCTTCAACATGTTCACATGGCATAGTTGGTGCTTCTTCCCTCTGTCAGGGGTCTCCACCGGGTAGTCAGTGTCTCCAATATGCCACACTACAGGGTAAGGACCACTAAACTTAGCAGCCAGCGGCTGACCTTGCAGTGGCAGCCACACCAAAACCTCATCGTCTACCTTAAACTCCCTCAACCTGGCTTTTCGATCGTACCACACCTTCCTGTTATCTTGAGCTTGCTTGAGATTTTCCCAGGCCAGCTCCAGAGTCTTACTCATATGGGTCTTGAAGTCCTGCACATAACGGAGTAAGCTCTTGCTCTCAACGAGGTTACCGCTCCAAGTCTCGTTAACCAAGCCCAGGGGATCCCGGACTCGATGGGCAAACACGAGCTCATTAGGAGAGAAACCCAAACTCTCCTGGGGAACTTCCCTCGTAGTGAACAGGAGGAACAGCACGCCACGGTCCAAGTCCTTTGATTGCTTCAGACAGTACTTGTGGAGCATATTCTTGAGAGTCTGGTGGTAACGCTCCAAGGCACCTTGCATCTTCGGATGGTAGGTACTGCTCTTGATGTCAGTGATGCCAAGTTGAGCTTATGACTGCTGGAAGGTTTGGGAAAGGAAATTAGACCCTCTATCTGACTGAACCTCACGGGGCAAACCAAACTTTGTAAAGAAATCTAGCAAATTTCTAACCACTGCCTAGGCCTTGGTGGAATGTGGAGGTATTGCCTCAGGATACCTCGTGGAGGAGTCAGTGATAGTGAGCAAATATGAGTTACCACTAAAAGTTGGGGGCAAGAGCCCCACCACATCAATAATTAACCTGGAAAAAGGGGGATCAGTGGCAGGAATGGGAACAAGAGGGGCCTTAGGGACAGACTGATTATGCCTACCCATTACTTGACAGGTATGACAATGTTTGACAAACTTAGCCACATCTGCTGCCATACAAGGCCAGTAGAATTCCACAGGCAGCCTCTCCATGGTCTTCCTTACACCCATGTGACCTGCAAATGGAGTAGAATGGGCCAGTTCAATTAATTCCTGCGTGCATACATTAGGTACTACAATCTGATGGTAGTCCCACATTGCATCATCTACATTCACATGTGGAGGTCTCCATCGTCTCACAAAATCTCATCTTTCACATAAAAACATCCACCCTTCTTCTCAAAATAGTCCACTACACACAGCTTCAACATCGGAATCTCCTGGTGTCCAAACTGCAGCTCCTTTAACTTCTCAATGTTTACCTTCTCCAATGGAACACGTGGAATATCTTCTAAAGAACCCATAAACGTATCTGCCAAAGATATCTCATTGTCCAGTTGTTTCATGTCCTCGGACATAGGACTAACTTTTGCCTCTGGTATGGTAATGCTGGGCACACTATAAGCAACCTTCTCCTGTCGACTCCTCTCTGCAAGTGACATGGACCTAGTCACTGCACAAACTGGGAATACCTCTGCATCATTGGGATCAACCTGCAAGGGAACTTCAGGTACTGGCACCTCTGACCTCTCACTAGGTCATTGCCAAGTATCGAGTCAACACCACTCTCTGGCAAGTAATCTACAACACCCAATCATGCCGGTCCATCAAACAACTGACATTTAACCTCACAAGAAACTAGTAGCACAGTCTTTGCACCTGTTACTCCCCTAATCAGAACAAACTCTCCTCCTGCTATATCAAAAACTTCATTATTTGGCCTTACCCACAAGGCAAATGGAGAACCAGTATCAAGAAGAATGCGCACCGGATCCTGCACGCCATTCACCTTCACCAAACCAGAATACAAGTAGGGGACATACGAAGAAGCAGGGGCAACACTGCTCATCACCGCCTGTACCACACCTCCTGAAACAGTGGGCCTCGACACAAAACTGTGGCCTCCTTCTTCCCACCTTCCGGAACAACATCAACCCTAGAAGGGGGTAAAACATCAGATTTTCCCTTCCTAACAACAGAGGAACCAACTGAAGGGGTAACCACGGGAGCTCCACAAGAAACAAAGCTCACTGGCTTTACAACACCTGACTTTCGCCAACATCTATCCACAGTGTGACCTGGCTTCTTGCAATATGAACAAGTAAATGGGTGGTGTGTAGGTTTTGGGGAAATGTGAGGTGTATCAGGTTTGGGTGTGGAGTAATTCGTGGAGTTGGGCTTCTGAGATGGTTGTTTGGGGAGCTGAGAGGGGTAACACTTCTGAGGAACACTCCTAGGAACTTCTTTACCTTATTCAAATTCTTAAACAATAAATAATCATCTACATAAATTGCAGCTTCAGCAGCATTCTCAACTTTTTATCAGCGAAGTAAGTTCTTAAATCTTATCAGTCTTATCAAGGAAGTTCTCAAGGATAACAAGTTCCTTAAGCTTAACATAAGATTCTGAGACATCCTCACTTCCCATCCATTGATTAAATGCGTCAGTCATATGCCTCCTGAAATCTACAAAAGTGTCATGAGGGCACTTCCTACAATTCCTAAATTTCTCCCTGTAAGCTTCAGGTCTCATCTCGTATGCACGCAGTATGGCTTTCTTTAGTACTTCATAATCCTGTGATACTTGGTGGTTAAGACTGTCATAGGCCCTCAACACTTTACCCTTGATTACTATCTGAACTAAAGCTGACCAGCTGTCTCTGAGCCACTTGTTACCTGTAGAAATCTTCTCAGATTGGTCAAAGAACTCCAGGACTATACTCATCGAATGGGGGAACTAATTTAGTGGGTTCAACAGCTCTGAATTTTGACAAAAGAATGGGGAAAATTAGCTGGGGCACTAGGGCAATTCATACACATTTCATAGTCAAGCTTCATCTGCTCCTGTTTAGTATTCTCCTCCCTCTTCTCCCTCTGAAGCTGTAGTTTAAGCTGTAACGTCCTATCCTTCTCCTCCTTCTTTTCCCTCTGAAGCTGTAGTTGAAGCTGTAACGTCCTATTCTCCTCCTCCTTCTTCTCCCTCTGAAGTTGTAGTTGAAGCTGTGGCATCCTATTCTCCTCCTCCCTCTTCTCCCACTGAAGCTGTAGTTGAAGTTGCAACATCCTATGCTCATGATCGTGCTTAGCCTGCTCTGCATCAATATATTCTTTCTGGTAGATGACAGTGTCCTCAGCTAAACTTTCATGGGATGAATGAAATGATCTAGAAGCTGATTCAAGGTCTGGCATGGATCCTGGGACTTCATATGGGTCTGTGCCAAACAGTCAGTGGCAGATTAAGTTAGTTAACGGGAAGGCATTACCTGACTCACTCTGAATATCAAGAACTTGGACAACTAAAGCTAACTCCTGCCTCTGCAACCCGCTAACCTTATCCTCCATTGGTCGTGAGTTGATAAAGTCAACTGCATCTTGCTGGCTTACAATGTGTAGGGGTGCCACAGTAACATTATTAGTTCTAACCTCCTTAATGACACACTACAATGGCAATAATAATCAAAATATCAGTGTATTATCCTGGCGAGGTAAAGCCAATTTATATGTTACGAGATGGGAGTAGGCAACAGAAGATAACTAAATCTGACCGCGTAAAAAGCAAAGAAAAACAAAGGAAAAGGGAAATGAACAAATGGTTAAGTGACGAAAAACGATAAAAAAAAAAAAAAACTAACTCCAATCTCGCAACACAGGTCCGAAAATAAACAAAATTAGCTGACGTTAGCAAGGGCAAAGTAAACACGACGAAAAATATACCTAATATAATACATGCTAATAATATTTACAATGAGATAATGAACACACAAAAGAATGAGGGGAAAAAAAAAGAGCAATCAACATGATAATACCCTGAATAATCACACTAAAGTCTGGGAACAAACTTGCCAAACGAAAGAAGTAAAATCATGCAAAAGGATAACTAAACTGCTCTCAATGACCACATATAATAATAATAATAATAATAATAATAATAATAATAATAATATTAATAATACAGTAATCCTTGTGATAGGATGCTGATACTTCGTATCAGCATCCTATCACAAGAATGACTGCTTCTCCTCCCTCTCTGATCCAGTCAAACACACCCTCTCCCGACGCCAAACGACAAAAAAACCTGTCTTCATCCAAAATCCTCCGGCTTATATACGCTCTGGTCGCATGCACACAACAACACGCAACTGGGACCAGATGAGAAACATACAAAAAAGAGTTAAACAATTTAGTGTCTCCCCTACACTGCGAACGTTATAAATATCGCTGGTGAATACAAATCTTTATGTCGCCAGATTTAATCTGGCTCCACAGCAAGTCATTCATATTAAAAACAATTTTAGTCACATCCGCGTCGAGGGAGCAATCAGAATTAACTAAGACTTTATAAATGTGCAAGCAACAAACAGGCAAGTACACGAGTGAGTTCATGTGTGTAGATGCTGGCGTACATGACACTGACGCACATACACACGCCTAGCGACATGCACGCACTATACATAATATACAGAAAAATATATATGTATTCTTACACACACACACACACACACACACACACACACACACACACACACATTACTGTATATGCTTTACATGTGTGGGAGGGGAACTCTCTCTGATTTCGACTAAAGATTTCTAAAAGCACGTTAGTTTACTTCGTCATGTGTTTTGATGATTTTGCTGTTTTTTCACTGTCCAAAACTTTTTTTGCAGGTACTTCATCTTCTGGTAGTAGTACTGGGAATTGTTTTTAACTGAATATAATTTTAATAATATAATCCCTTGTCTCCTATGTGGGATTTGAGCTGTGTTGTGGCTCTCTCTCTCTCTCTCTCTCTCTCTCTTTATATATATATATATTGTTACGGAACAGAGAAAGATAATGTACACTTAAAGTGAGAATACTAAAAATCACTACTGTCCCGTAAAGTTCCAGGTTCAAAACAAAAGAGTTAGGTAAAATTACAAGTTAAAGTTTAATGCTCAAACTAACAACAAAACATTCAGGACTCATAAGGATAATGTAATGGCAAATAAACAGGTTAAATATATGGTTAACTGCAATAGCCTCTATTAACACGAAATTAGCAAGAGTAAATTTATCTAAGTCAGCCCTGATAAAATGAGATACCAGATAATACTCAGTGAATGCAAGATAAATTATTACAGATACAAAATAATATTAAAACTGATGGACATAAAGATCCCTACATGAATTACAAAAACTTCACTAGGCCTACAAATTAAACTTATGCTATACAGTACAAGAAAAAATGTAATAACAGTAATACTCAAATTACACACAGCTGCTAGATGTTTGGAGATTTCTTGAGCACTCACAATAATAATATCTGTACAGGGGAGGACAGAGATGTGAACAAAATGAGGAGCAGATCTAAGTGGCAATGATGCAGAGACTGAGCTCATTATATAGGGGCTGGCAGAGCTTGATACAACTTGTAAGAGGGACGCGCAAATGAAGCCATGGGGACAGAGCTGAAAATCCCGCAAAGTATAACAGAGAGAACGACTTACTCTACTATAACGGTAGAAGGGGGGGACTGAGGCAGAACACGCTCGTGATCAAACATGCAGCAACTGTGCGTTAAAATTACACAAAGGATGGTGAAATCATAGGCTATGTAACACCTCCCCACAAAGAAAAAGAAATTTGCAAAGGAAATTTCTTATTACTCTAAAACAATCTGTCTAAAGTCTAGATAAGCAATCTGCAATAACATTTTCTTTCCCCTTGACATGTTGTATGTCTAATGAATACTCCTGAAGAAGTAGACTCCATCTTGTCAATCTCTGATTTTTATCTTTAAACTTACTAAGGAATTTCAGTGGGTTATGATCGGTATAAATGACTATGGGGTCAAAACCAGAACACAAATAAAATAAAAAATGCTGTAAACCCAAAATCAAGGCCAAAAGCTCTTTCTCAATAGTTGAGTAGTTCTTTTGAGGTGGAGTGAACTTCTTACTGTAATAAGATACAGGATGTTCAATACCCTGATCATCCTCTTGCAGCAAAACAGCCCCAGCTCCTGTATCACTTGCATCAACAGCCATCTTAAAAGGCTTAGCAAAATTTGGAGTAGCGAGCACTGGCTGACTTAATAGAATAGCTTTAAGTTTGTTGAAAGAGGATTCACAGTTATCGGTCCAGACAAATTCAACTCCCTTTTTCAGTAGGTCTGTAAGTGGTGATACAAGAATAGAAAAGTTAAGAACAAATCTCCTGTAATAACCTACCATTCCCAAAAATCTTTGTAGCTCTTTCCTACTTTTAGGTCTGGGAAGATCACTTATAACCTGAACCTTAGCTCCTGGTGGTGCAACATGTCCATCACCAATTACATACCCAAGGTACTGAACTTTAGCTTGACCAAACTCACACTTTGATAAATTAGCTACAAGATTAGCATGAACTAAACGGTCAAGAAATTTACTGACATGGCATAGGTGATCTTTCCAGTTGTCACTGAAGATTAATACATCATCAATATAAACAACACACCCTGCCAAACCCTCTGTTACAACATTCATGAGCTTCTGAAATGTGGCTGGTGCATTCTTCATACCATACGGCATTACAGAACATGCAAAAGCCTTTCCTAGTGTTACAAAACATGAGATCTCCCTAGCACGTTCAGTCATAGGTACTTGCCAGTATCCCGTTAACAAATCAAACTTACTTATGTACCTAGCCTTTCCGATCTTGTCTATGCAATCTTCCACACGAGGGAGAGGGTAAGTGTCTGTTTTGGTTATCTGATTAACACGTCTGTAGTCGATGCAAAGCCTCTGTGACCCACCTGGCTTAGGGACTAGAGTGACAGGAGAACTCCACTCGCTCTGACAGGGCTCAATCATCTTGTGGTCCAACAGGTAGCCAAGCTCCTTCTGGATGAGAGGAACTTTCACTGGGTTCACACGGTAAGGAGGCAATTTAATTGGCTTTGCGTCTCCAACATCGACATCATGCATCAACACAGTGGTTCTTCCTGGAGTGGCACGGAACACTTGCGGGTACTCCTGCAGTAATGCCGAAAACTCCTGCCTTTCCTTAGGAGGTAGATGAGAAAGCTTAGTCTGGAGATCATTCATGATATCAGGATTCTTCCCCAAACTATCACTCAGGCTCATACTGCATGGGAGAGCTTCACTTGCAGACTCGGGTGGAACAGCTACAGTGCAGACTGGATTATTTTCGTCCCGCCTGTGATATAACTTTAGCATGTTGATGTGACATAGTTGCTTGCTCTTTCTACGATCTGGCGTGGCGATGACATAGTTGACATCACTGAGTTTCTTCTCCACGAAATAAGGACCACTAAACTTGGCTTGAAGAGGTTGCCCATGAACTGGTAGCAGAATCAAAACCTGATCTCCTGGCTGAAAGTGGCGTAACCTGGACTTCTTATCATACCAAGTCTTCATCTCCTGAGCAGCTCCTAAATTCTCTCTCGCCAGCTGTAAAGCAGTGGACAGCCGTTCTTTGAACTTCATCACATACTCCAGCAGGTTGACGTCATCTTCCTCCGACAGCCAGCATTCCTTGAGTAACTTAAGGGGTCCTCTTACTTCATGGCCAAACAGTAGTTCAAAAGGTGAGAAGCCCAGTGATTCATTTGGAGATTCTCTTGCAGCAAACACAACGAATGGAAGACCTTTATCCCAGTCTTTCTGATGTTCCAAACAGTATTTCTTGAGCATCGATTTGAGTGTTTGATGATATCTCTCCAACGCTTCTTGGGTCTGGGGATGGTAAGCTGAAAACGTGATCTGGGTGATGCCCAACTCTTTCAGAGACTGCTTGAAAACATTTGACATGAAATTACTTCCTCGGTCTGACTGTACCTCCTTGGGCAGACCAAACTTTGTGAAGAACCCTAGCATTTCCTTAACCACGTTCTTTGCTGAGATATTTCTAAGTGGAATGGCTTCAGGATAACGGGTAGCCATATCAATCAGGGTCAACACATAAGAAAATCCTGAAGAAGTCTTAGGAAGAGGGCCCACAATATCCACCAACACACGGGTGAAAGGCGCCTCAAAAGGAGGAATGGGAACTAGAGGTGCAACCTTTTCGGTCTGATTACACTTCCCCACAACTTGACAGGTGTGACAAGACTTACAATACCAGGAAACATCCCTGAAGATACCTGGCCAGTAGAAGTGTTTCAAAATGCGTGCCACAGTCTTCCTCACTCCAAGGTGTCCTGCCAAACTGGAATTATGAGCCACTCTAATGATATCCTGCCTACAAACACGAGGGATGACAACTTGATGTACAACCTCCCATTCACAGTCGGCTGATGCTGTTGGGGGTCTCCACTTCCTCATAAGTACTCCTGACTTTACATAATAACAAGTAGAAGCACCGGCTGACTCTTCTTCACTGTAAGCAGAGTTAGCTAGACCTTTCAACTCAGGGTCAGCAACCTGCAACTCAACCAACTCTTGACGAGACAAATTATCAACACTACGGGGTACTGCCTCATCTGGTGAGTGGTCCAAATTAGCAAGAAAAGTGTCAGCTAGGATAACATCATCATCATCATTATCCTCTAAATCACCAGTAACTTTAGACTTAGCCCTAGTGACAGCACATGCAGGGAACGCATCAGGGACATCACAATCCTGGGACGCAGCCACTGGCTCACTAGACAACTGAGGAGCTGGACACACTTGACTTCCACCAATATCATTTCCAAGTAAGAAAGTTACACCTGATATTGGGAGTGTCTCAACCAACCCAACCATAACAGAACCATTAACAAAACCAGACTCTAAATTCACTCTGCACAGAGGGACAGAGAAGTAATTATTCCCTACACCTTGTAAGATTACAGTTTCATCAGAGGAATTAACATTAGAGCCTAGAACACTGGTCAGCATAAGGGATTGGCAAGCACCTGTATCACGATATATTTGAACTGATTTCCTGTCATTACTGTCCAGAGGACTGACAAAACCATCAGACAGGAAATTAGCACATGAACTCTTGAGAGTGTCACCCACGTTACTGCTCAAAAGAGGAGCTCCATCATGAGAATTTAAGTTACCCCTCAAAGCAGGTTCAGTTAACTCAGTTAAAGAATTCTGGAAACTCTCAAGAGTGGACACTAGACCAATTGACTGAATATTTAAAGACTCCTTTTTGTTCACATCACGCTGTCTCCTGAAACATCTCTCCGTAGTATGACCAAGCTTACTACAATAAGTACATTTACTTTTCTGAAATCTAGAGGTGAAGCTAGTATTTACTTCCTGAGAAACATCATCCTTATTCTCTTTCCTGTTACCTGTACTCTGAGTAGAGGCAACGTACTTACTCTCAGCTTTCCCTTTTTCTCTAGAATATCTCTTGTGAGTGAGAACATACTCATCAGCTAAAACTGCAGCATCAGACAAATTATCTATTCTTTTCTCATCAAGATATAGGCTTACATCTTTACTAATACACCTTTTGAAGTCCTCCAGCAAAATCATCTGCTTAAATTTGTCAAAATCAGAATCAACATTCTTAGAATTTAACCACTGCTCTAACAGATCTTCTTTGATTTTTGCATACTCAACATGGGATTGCTTATCTTGCTTGTAAGTTGTCCTAAATTTTACTCTATAAGCTTCAGGAACAAGCTCATAGGCCTTAAGAATCAAGCTCTTAACTACATCATAATTATCAGATTGATCCTGAGGCAAAGATGCATAAGTTACTTGAGCTTTACCGGTGAGAACAGTTTGAAGGAGTACTGGCCAATACTCCTTAGGCCAATTAAAACCTGTAGCTACCCTCTCAAACAACTGAAAATACTTTGTTAAATCAGATTCATTAAAAGGAGGGACAAGTTTAACATTTTTAGCCACATCAAAATCATCAGAGCTAGATGATCCAGTTCCACCTTGTTTCATGCGATACTCATGGTCTGCCTGAATCCTGGCAAGTTCAATTTGTGCCTGAGCCTGTACCTGTGCCTCTTCAATACGAGCATTTGCCTCATTAACACGAGCCTCCTGCAGGGCTAGCTGTAACTTAGCTAATTCAATCTGTGTTTGCTCATTTGGAGGAGTTACATTAAACAAGCTTTCATTAATCATGGCAACAATTTGATCTTTAGACTGATGAGAGCGAACAACAAATCCCAATTGTTGAGCAACAATCTTAAGTTCATTCTTTGTTCTGTTTTCTATATCACACACTGTTTGCACATTTGACAAAAAGTCCTTGGCTTCATCAAGTGTAGTAATAGTAGACATAATTAATAAGAAACAGTCACAAAATATCAAGCAATATCCTTATGATAATATCCTGAATATCCTGATATGAGGTCGCCAAATTTATGTTACGGAACAGAGAAAGATAATGTACACTTAAAGTGAGAATACTAAAAATCACTACTGTCCCGTAAAGTTCCAGGTTCAAAACAAAAGAGTTAGGTAAAATTACAAGTTAAAGTTTAATGCTCAAACTAACAACAAAACATTCAGGACTCATAAGGATAATGTAATGGCAAATAAACAGGTTAAATATATGGTTAACTGCAATAGCCTCTATTAACACGAAATTAGCAAGAGTAAATTTATCTAAGTCAGCCCTGATAAAATGAGATACCAGATAATACTCAGTGAATGCAAGATAAATTATTACAGATACAAAATAATATTAAAACTGATGGACATAAAGATCCCTACATGAATTACAAAAACTTCACTAGGCCTACAAATTAAACTTATGCTATACAGTACAAGAAAAAATGCAATAACAGTAATACTCAAATTACACACAGCTGCTAGATGTTTGGAGATTTCTTGAGCACTCACAATAATAATATCTGTACAGGGGAGGACAGAGATGTGAACAAAATGAGGAGCAGATCTAAGTGGCAATGATGCAGAGACTGAGCTCATTATATAGGGGCTGGCAGAGCTTGATACAACTTGTAAGAGGGACGCGCAAATGAAGCCATGGGGACAGAGAGCTGAAAATCCCGCAAAGTATAACAGAGAGAACGACTTACTCTACTATAACGGTAGAAGGGGGGGACTGAGGCAGAACACGCTCGTGATCAAACATGCAGCAACTGTGCGTTAAAATTACACAAAGGATGATGAAATCATAGGCTATGTAACAATATATACACATTATATATATAGATATATATATATATATATATATATATATATATATATATATACATATATATATATACATATATATATATATATATATATATATATATATATATATATATATATATATATATATATATATATATATACACTGCTTCCCCCCAAAAAAGGGAGGTAGCCGAGACTGGACGACACTCCCAATTTACTCATCCACTCAAACACATTCATTCGCAACTTAGCCCCAAAGGGGAGAAGGGATAGATCCTCACCACACCACACTGCACGAGGGTAAACTGCGCAGTGTAATCAGCAACATCCGCAGCAGGGCCTGACAGCAGAGCTGGTTTACCCATGCCACATCACAATGGACCCATCCCCTCACCCACACCGACCTGATCAGCTAATCAGACTACATGCAGGAGAATATCCACTGAGGGCTGCATTATCATTTATTTATTCACAATTTCTCTCCAATCATTCCTATCACATGTAGCCACTCTTCCTTGCTCAACAGACATTCCTCTCAGCCTTACACCTCTCACATTCGATCCAGTTATCTTTTTCACCAATCGTTCTTCATCCATTCTCTCCATATGCACAAACCATTGGAACACACTCTGCTTAACTCAATCAGCCATTTCCCGCCTAACTCCAGTTCTCCTTTGCATTTAATCATTTCTCACTTCATCCATATGCATCACTCCACACATACTCCTCAGACGTCTCATCTCCATTACATCCAAACTTTTCCTCTCTGCTATACCCATGTTCCATGTTTCAGCACCATATAACGCAGTTGGTACCACTACACCCTCATACAGCCTTCTCATTACATTCATTCTAAGCGAGCAGACTGTAGCACCAGTCGAGCAGGACAATACTCCCAAGGTGGATGGAAAGCTGATGACAGGGAGAGCTGCAGCTCCCGTTTCATAAGCCCCCCCTTTTTTTTTTATGTGAGGAAGAAGGAACCAAAGGCCATGAGCCCGCAATAACAGTTCCCTCCAAGAGAAAAACAAAATACGAGAGCCAAATTCAAGATTCATTCATTTTGAGATGCCTGGACACACTGCATTTGAAAGACTGGAAATCATAGGCAACAGGAAATACAGACAGAGGGAGACAGTTCCAGAGTTGACATGTTGCATAAATGAAGGACTGGGAGTAACGGTTAACTCTTGCGTTAGAATGTTGGACAGAAAAGGGATGAGAGTTTGCTGCTAGATGGGTGCTACGTGCCCGTCGTAGAGGTGGAGGAATGCATGCAGACAGTTCAGAGGAACGGTGACCATTAAAGTAGCGATAGAAAAGAGATAAAGATACAACAGTGCGGGGAAGAGACAGAGGTTGAATGGAGTCAGTAAGAGGAGGAGAGTTAATGAGATGAAAAGCCTTTGACTCCACCCTATTGAGAAGAGATGTATGTGGGGAGCCTCCCCACACATGAGAGTTGTACTCCACACAGGGGCGGATAAAACCCCTGTATAGAGTCAACAATTGTGCAGGGGTAAAGAAAGAACGGAGTCGGCTTAGCACACCCAATCTCTTGGAAGCAGATTTTACAAGAGATGTAATATGATCTTTCCAAGATAAGTCCCAAGTAAATGAAACCCCAAGCATGTTCAAGGATGATGCAGGATTAAGCTGAATATTATTAAACATTAGTGGGTATACCTGTGGAAGATTTTGATGGGTTGATAGGTGTAAGAACTGAGTCTTAGATGCATTAAAAACAAGAAGATTATTTTTACCCCAGTCAGAGATACGAGCCAAGTCAGACATTAAGTGTGCCATAGCCTCATCCCTTGTTTGTTGAAGTAACTGCTGAGATGGGCATTGCGGGAACCGAATGGAAAGGTGAAGGGTGGAGTCATCAGTGTATGAGTGGATAGGGTTAGATGTAATGCTTAGAAGGTCATTGATGAATAAAAGGAAGAGAGTTGGTGATAGAACAGAGCCCTGAGGAACACCACTGTTGATAGATCTAGGAGAAGAACAATGGCCGTCTACAACAGCGGCTGTAGAACGACCAGAAAGGAAGTTAGCGATGAAGGCACAGATAGAAGGATAGAAACCGTAAGAGGGCAGTTTGGAAATTAAAGATTTATGCCAGACTCGATCGAAAGCCTTTGAGATGTCAAGTGCAATGGCAAAGCTTTCGCCAAAGTCCCGAAAGGAGGATGACCAGGAGCCTGAAAGGTAGGTGAGAAGATCGCCAGTGGAGCGTCCCTGACGGAACCGACACTGACGATCAGAAAGAAGGTTGTGATAGGAAAGATGCATTAAAATTTTTCTATTCAGAATTGGCTCAAAAACTTTTGAAATACAGGACGTTAAAGCAATTGGACGATAGTTGGAGGGTTGGGAGTGGTCACCCTTCTTTGGGACTGGCTGAATGAGAGCAAACTTCCAGCTAGAAGAAAAGGTACAAGTTGACAGACAAAGGCGAAAGAGTTTGCCAAGGCAGGGTGTAAGCACAGAAGCACAGTTCTTGAGAAAAACAGGAGGGACTCCATCAGGCCCATATGCCTTGTTAGTATTAAGGCCAGTTATGGCAGAAAATACATCAGCTGAAGAAATTCTAATGTCAGCCATGAGGAAGTCAGAGGCGGGAAGTGATGAAGGAAAAGTACCAGAATCATCTAAGGTGGAATTGGAGGAGAAAGTCTGTGTGAAGAGATCTGTTTTATCAGTAGAAGAAATAGCTACAGGGAGGGTGACCATAAATGCCCCCACCTTCCGCCCCTCTCCCGGTGATGACTCAAGGTGCCTGGAACCACTGTCTGACTCTCTTCTTCTTCATTTCTGCAACATTCGCTGCCTTTCCTCTAACTTTCGCTCTGTTGAGCACCATCTCTCCTCCTCTAAACCTCACTTTCTTTTTCTAACTGAGACTCAGCTGTCTGAGGCAACTGACAGCAAACCCTTTTCTGTATCCTCCTACTTTCTAATCAATCAATCAATCATTTCCTGTGGCACCCTCGGGGATGCATAGGGCCTCGATGAACTCACACCACCACATCCTATCTTGTGCTACCTCTTCAAGATCTCCCCAACACTCATCTCCAGCTTCCCGTCTCATTGTCCTCACCCACGTCTCTTTTGGCCTTCCTCTACCTCTCCTACCAGGTGCCACCCACCCTGGTGTACCTCGTACTATTCCCTGTCTCCTATACACATGTCCTAGCCACTTCCATCGTGAGAATCTAACATATTCATCGATCGGCTGCACTCCTGTTATTTCTCTAATTCTACTATTTGGTATCCTTTCCCACCACTTAACTCCTAATATTCTTCTAAGTGCTTTATTTTCAAACACCAAGAATTTATTTTCCATAGTCACTGTGCTGTACCAAGACTCGTGTCCATAAATTAAGATACTCCTAACCATTACCTTATAAAGTTTGATTTTTGTATGCACAGAGAAATTGTTATTATTCCAAATATTTTTAAGCATTCCCATTGCCTGATTAGCCTTCTTTAACCTTTCCTCGAATTCAAAGTTCAAAGAACCATCCTTGGATAAATAAGTACCTAAATATTTAAACCTATCAACTTGCTTTACAACCATACCTCCAATTACACATTCCCGCGCATTTTCCATATTCATATTGATTATTTCAGTTTTTCCACAATTAATAACCAAACCCACCTTGCGACCTTCACTCACCAAACAGTCTAACACTCTCTGCATCTCTTCTGGCCCATCACAAATCAAAACTATATCATCTGCATAATCTAAATCCAAAAGTTTCCTGTTCTCTCCCCAAAGTATACCTGCACCGGTTTCTGTTCCAACACGTTTCATAATGTAATCAATGACCAATATAAATAGTAAAGGCGATAGAACACCACCTTGAATTACTCCGGACTTGACTTCAAACGAATCACTCAGACAACCATCAACCATCACTTTACAAAATGTGTCCTCATGCATGTTCATAATGACCCTCACAAACTCCTCTGGTATTCCATAATGTCTCATGATCTTCCCCATAGACTCTCTCGAAACACTATCAAAAGCCTTTTCAAAATCAACAAAACAAAGACTTAACGGTACTCTCATTTCATTAACTTGCTGCATCAAATGCCTAACTATAAAGATCTGATCATTGCAACCACGTCCCTTTCTAAAACCAGCCTGTTCATCCCTCAGAATACCCTCAACCACCGGCTCCAACCTATTTAACAACACTCTACCGAAAACTTTCAAAGCTATCGGTGACAAAGAGATTCCCCTCCAATTACCACATTCACTCAGGTCTCCCTTCTTCGGAACTTTAACAATTACACCATTCTTCCAAACTGATGGTAGTAACCCCGTTACCCATATCTTATTGAATAGCTTGGTCAAGATCATTATTAATCTATCCCCCTCCACTTTAAACATTTCCTGAAATAAACCATCCTCCCCTGGTGCCTTATTATTCTTTAACTGTTTTACTGCTTTCTCCACTTCTGCAAGCCTGAACTCTCCTGTTTCTATATTTAAATCTTCCTGAGCAGACGGTATATCCTCTTCTGGTGGTAATGGTCTATTAAGAACTGTCTCAAAATGCTCTTTCCATCTATTCTTAATATCTCCATCTTTGGTCAATAAATTTCCTTCCCTGTCTCTAATTGGTATTTCCTTGCGTTTACCTGCATTACCACTCAGTTCTCTAATCGATTCATATGCTATTCTTTGACTCTGTCCATCATTTTTGTTTATTAGGATTTCAGTCTCTGCAACCTTTTCATCCACACATCTTCTTTTATCTCTCCTAGCTAACCTTCTTACTTCTGAATTCAAACTCCAGTACGCAGCTATTGCTAATTCAATCTCTCGTTCATCAACGCATTGCATCTCACTCCTCAATTTAGCCTCACCTCTCTTTTTTATCATATCCCACGTTTCCTCTGATATCCATTTCTTTCTCCTGAATCTATGTCTCCTTCCAATCGTACATTCAGCAGTCTCATGCAAAACTTTGTTCACATCCTCCCACATCTCATCTACACTTCTCTCCCCCTCTTCCAACGTTTCCAACACCAAAAACCTATTTCTGCATTCTAATCTGAATTCCTCCTTTTCTTCTCCTTCCCTTCTAAGCTTAACAATATCGTATCTACCAACACCAGATTTTTCCTTCTTCTGATTTTTAAGTTTAAACCTTATTTTTGCAATGCTGAGTTGATGGTCACTACCAATATCCGCTCCCCGTTTAACATGAACATCTAGCAGAGAACTTCTATGCCTCCTACTGATAGCGATGTGATCAATCTGATTTTTATATTTTCCACACGGCAACACCCAAGTTGTCTTGTGTATATTGCAATGCTGAAAGAGTGTGCCCCCGATGACTAAGTCATTTGCTAGACAGAAGCTTCCAAACCTCACTCCGTTTTCACTCATCCTACTACCAACTCCCATCTTACCCATACATGCCTCAAATCCCTCATTTGAACAGCCCATTACTGCATTAAAGTCTCCAACGCAGATCAAAACATCATGTCTAGGTACCCTTCCTACTCCTTCTTGCAACTTTTCATAAAATGTGTCTTTCCTTTCATCGAGTGCATCATTAGTAGGTGCATAACACACAAACAGACTGATGTTGCCATGATTTGATTTAAACCGTGCGTATAGCAATCGCTCATCTATAGGATCCCACTCACATAAACCCTTATTTGCCTTACAACCCAGCAACAATCCTACTCCCTGATAATGCATTCCGTCCTGTCGACCAGATATCAATAAACGTATACCATCCTCCAAATCCAACTTATCGACTCCAGTTAATCTAGTTTCTGTCAGAGCACAAATATTAAGTCCGTAATTTTGAAAAACCTTCACTAACTCATCGATTTTACCGTCATGATTTAGCGTTCTCACATTCCAGTTACCAATTTTAATTGTATTTTTTGCGTTGACAAAGGAATTAGATTGTAATTGAGGCAACCGTGAGATTCTTAGCACCCCCTGCCCATTTAAGGGCTGCACGGGACTGGGGGCCATTACTGTTCTTTCAGAGTCCATCAAGGTTTCTTTGGCTAACTTCCTGAACACCTCGCCATTGTGTTGCAGTCGCAGTAGGCAGCTAACTTGCCTGATTGCCCACACCCGAAAGACCCAGCTATGCTGTAGCCAGTCACGTGCCGGCATGCTTCCCAGCCATTTCACTCTCAAGGAGTTCCTCTGCCTGAGAAAGCAACCACCCCCCTGCTCCCGAGGGCTTTTGATCTGTGTAGGTAGAGGGCGATCACTCCCTCACTAGCCATATACAGTGTATATACAGTGTATAGGCTACACTCACCAAAGCCAAAGGTGGCTGTTGTGTATATATACGCAACGACTTATCTTGCTCTCGTGTTCCTGAACTCGATTCTTCTGAATTCTCTACACTCTGGCTTCGGCTTTCCTGTCATTCTCTGATTAAATATATCTGTGCTGTTTACTTATCCCCTAATTCTACTGACTATCAAAAATTCTTCGACTATCTTACTTCTATGATGGAACACATTCTATCCATTTCTCCTTTCTCTGAAATCTCCATTCTAGGAGATTTCAATGTTCACTAGCACCTTTGGCTCCCCTCTCCTTTCACTGATCCACCTGGTGAACAAGCCTACATCTTATCTATCCTCAATGACCTAGAGCAGACTGTACAGCACCCTACCCGTATTCCTAACTGCCTTGGAGAGAGCTCCAACATACTTGACCTCTTCCTTACAACTAATCCTTCTGCTTATACTGTTAATTTTTCCTCTCTGTTGGGCTCCTCTGATCACAACCTTATTATCTTAACCTGTCCTCTTCCTCCGATATGGCCTGTGGACCTTCCAAAGAAACATCATCTGTGGCACTTCGAAGCTGGATATTGGTAGGACCTCAGGCAGTACTTTGATTATCCATGGAATGATTATTGCTTCCATGGCCAGGAGCTGTCTAAGTTTGCCTTGCAGATTACGGAGGTTATTCTCTCAGGCATGGAAGCATGCATTCCATTCTCATATCCTTTGACTAATGCAAGAAAGCCTTGGTTTAATCATGCTTGTTCTAATGCTGACAGCAACAAAGAGAGGGCCTATAAAAGGTACCAGAGCCAACCCGCCCCTGAATCACATCTTGATTATGTTTCTGCCTGGAATCGTCCTAAAACTGTTCTTCATTGCTAAAAATAATTTCATCCATACTAATTAAAGTGCTCTCAACTCTCCAACTCGAATTCTTTCTGCTCCTTCTGGCACCTTGCCAAAAACCTTTCTAACAACTTTACCTCATCATAATTCCCTTCTCTTTTATAATCTGATGGCTCTGTACCTATCTCTTCTGCTGATAAAGCAGATCTCTTCACTCAGACTTTCTCTTCCAATTCCACCTTAGACAATTCCGGTGCTGTTCCTACATCAATTCCCCCCTCGGACTTCCTCATGGCTGACATTAAAATTTCTTCAGCTGATGTATTTTCTGCCATCACAGGCCTCAATTCTAACAAGGCATATGGGCCTGATGGAGACCCTCCTATTGTCCTAAAGAACTGTGCTTCAGTGCTTACACCCTGCCTAGGTAAACTCATTCGCCTTTGTCTATCAATTTGTACCTTTCCTTCTTGCTGTAAGTTTGCTCTCATTCAGCCAGTCCCAAAGAAGGGTGACCATTCCCAATCCTCTAACTATCGTCCAACTGCTTTAACATCTTGTGTCTCAAAAGTTTTTGAGTCAATTCTTAACAGAAAAATTTTAAAGCATCTTTCCAATTACAACCTTTTTTCCGATCCTCAGTATGGGTTCTGTCAGGGATGCTCCACTGGTGATCTTTTCACCTACCTTTCGGACTCCTGGTCATCCTCCTTTCGGGACTCTGACGAAAGCTTTGCCAATGCACTTGACATCTCAAAAGATTTTGATCAAGTCAGGCATAAATCTTTAACTCTCTGTATGCCAGCTATTTTTAGCCGTATGGGTCGCCCCCGTCCCTGCCATTGGTGACCTTTCTTTTTTTTTACTAAAGTGGTAGATTTTGATGTGAAAACAACGAATTTCACCGTTAAAATACTCACCAATGCTCAGAAATGGGTTTTATTGAGTCCTGCGTACTCGTATACGGGTATTACCGTTCTCTCATGCTCGCCACATAGGTGAGAAAAAGCTGTTTTCTATGTAAGGTAGACTCAGGTATTTATGCTGGCAATGTATAGCAATGTTCAGTACACTTTTCTGATTACTTATTACATCAACATCTGTCACAATTTGCGTGTCTCTTTCACTGTGAATGCACTGTCTTATACTTACTTCAAGATAGGTACAACCTGACATCACTATTTTCAGTCCTGGCACTTACAAGAAGGTATTTACAACTTGACATGACTGTGTACAGTTCTTACACTTACAAGAAAATATTTACAACTTGATTTCACTATGTATGGTCCCTACATTTAAGTGAAAATAATTTCAACATGCCTTCACTATGTACAGCACTGTGTGAGGCACACAGGCAGAGTGAGGCAGAGCGAGTGTAAGGGGGGGAGGGAGTGAGTGTATGGCCTTGACCACCTGGGGAACGATAGAGGTACAATTAACATAGATGTCTGCCAATTTTAACCTGCGAATCTTGAAAAATGCAGTCACAGTGAATGTCTTAATATAAAGCAGTTTTAAAATGGCACTGGCGTTGACCACAGATTTTTGTCAGACCATTTTATAATTGCACTGGCACACGGCGGGTTAATTTCCAAACTTCCCTCATACAGTTTCTATCCTTCTATCGGTGCCTTCATCTTTAGCTTCCTTTCTGGTCGTTCTGTAGCTGCTGTTGTAGATGGCCATCGTTCTTCTAGATCTGTCAACAGTGGTGTTCCTCAGGGCTCTGTCCTATCACCAACTCTATCTTTTATTCATCAGTGACCTTCTAAGTTGTACATCTAACCCTATCCACTCATACACTGATGATTCCACCCTTCACCTTTCCATTCGGTTCCCACAACATCCATCTCAGCAGTTACTTCAACAAACAAGGGATGAGGCAATGGCACACCTAATGTCTGACTTGGCTCGTATCTGTGACTGGGGTAAAAATAATCTTGTTGTTTTTAATGCATCAAAAACACAGATTTAGATCTATCAACCCAACACAGTTTTTCACATGAGTACCCTCTAATGTTTCATAATATCCAGCTCAATCCTGCATCATCCTTGAACATGCTTGAGGTTTCATTTACTCGGGACTTATCTTGGAAAAATCATATTGCATTTCTTGTAAAAGCTGCTTCCAAGAAATTAGGTGCGCTAAGCCGACTCCATACCTTCTTTACCCTTCACAGTTGTTGACTATATACCTGTTTTTTTTTTTTTTTTTTCGCCTCTCTTTAGAGAACAACTCTCATGTGTGGGGAGGCTCCCCACATACAGCTCTTCTTAACCCGTCACGTCCCGAGGTTTTCCGCACCTCCGACATCCCCCAGTCCAGAGGTATTTTCGAAAAATTTTTTTTTGCCTAAAACCTCCGCTTTTGGTGAGAAACATCGAAAATTCATAGAGAAATCGCTCACCTGAGGTTTAAAATACTCAATCCAGGTAGGAGTTCCTCCTTACCTGACTGGGTTTTCTAACATGCTGGCACCAAAGAAAACAAGTTCTATGGGAAGGTAACTATTTTATCCACTCATAAACGGTATTTATTTATTTACTTGATACGAATTTATATGTAGTATGAGAGTATATTTATTGGTTTTCAAGCAGTAATATAGGCATTATAAGCATTGTTTCACTCACTAACTAATCACCATTCATGACCTTTTTTTCCCCACATTACATGATCATCATTTCTGACTGTTTCTTCCTGTAATGCTATGTAAACCTTGTCCTCCACATTGTCATCGATTGGGGAATCACTCTGGCCCTGAATGTCTATTGGCCAGGTCACTGGTAACAGATGAATTGCCGAGACAATGGCGTGAGGGGGGGAGGGGGGAGGTTTTGCGGTGTAAGGCATTGTCCCTGCTTGGCATCTTGTAGAGGAATAGAAGAAGGTGTCCCGTGTATACATACGAAAAATCACGCACGAAAATTGAAAATTTTGCAAATTAGGGACCTTGCAATTGCACTACGTACCGGTACGTCGCCGGGACTGGCAAATGCAAATCGTTGCAACGTACCCATACGTCGACGGGACGTGGCGGGTTAAAAGGGTGGAGTCAAAGGCTGTTCATCTCATCAACTCTGCTTCTTGTACTGGCTCCCTTCAACCTCTGTCTTTTCGCCTCACTGTTGCATCATTATCTCTTTTCTATCACTACTTCAATGGTCACTGCTCCTCTGAATTGTCTGCTTGCATCCCTCCACCTCTACGACGTGTGCGTTTCCCCTGTCTAGCAACAAACTCTCATCCCTTTTCTGTCTAGCTCTCTAATGCAAGAGTTAACCATTACTCCCAGTCCTTCATTTATTCAACAGGTCAACACTGGAACTGTCTCCTTCTGTCTGTATTTCCTAATTCCTATGATCTCCAGTCTTTCAGACGCAGTGTGTCCAAGCATCTCGAAATGAACAGATCTTGAATTTGGCTCTCTTTTGTATTGTTTTTGTTTTTTTCTTGGAAGGAACAGTGTGCAGGCTCCTGGCCTTTGGTTCCTTCTTTATTGCAAAAAAAAATTCATTTTTCTCAGCACCTTTCCTACATCATTCATTCTAAACTTCACTTCTACACCAATTCTTCCATCCACAGCAACATGTGACCCTAAATACTTAAAACACTCTACCTCCTCAAGCAGCTCACCAGTCAAAACTATATTCATCCTCCTACCATCTACCATCCTTGTACACTTCATCACTTTACTCTTATTCTCATTTACTCTCAATTTCCTCCTTTCACACACCCTTCCAAACTCTTCTACCAGCTGTCTCAATCTGTCCTCCGAATCAGCCACCAGTGCAGTATCATACACAAACAGCAGCTGATTCAGAATGCACTCTCTACCATCAGCATTCACCAGACTCAACCTACACCTAACACTCTCACATTCACCTCATTACAACACCATTCATATAAATAATAAACAATGAAGGAGACATCACATATCCCTGCCACAGCCCCACTCTCACGGGAAACCAATCACTCACAGTATTTCCCACTCTTACACACGCTGTACTATTTACATAAATACTTTTCACACCTTTTAACAACCTACCATCAAGTCCATACAATCTCAAAACAGTCCACAAAGCCTCCCTATCAGTTCTATCATATGCTTTCTCTAAATCCATGAACGCCCAAAACACATCCTTACCTCTTGTGAAATACTTTTCACACACCTGTCTCACAGCAAACACCTGATCCACACATCCCCTCCCTCTCCCAAAGCCATCCTGCTTATTACCAATCACTCCCTCTACGAAGTATACCCTCTCTAACTCTCTTACTTAACACTCTACCATACACCTTATGTACAACACTCAACAGGCTTATATCTCTAAAGCAAGTACATTCATACTTATCACCCTTACATTTATACAACGGAACCACACATGCACTTGCCCAGTCAACTGGCACCATACCACTCGCAGAACGCACATTCAGCAATCTTACCAACCACTCAGCTATAGTTGCTCCACCACTTTTCAGGCATTCCACTGCACACTCATCCATACCTGCAGCTTTCCCTGCTTTCATCTCCTTTACTGCCTTCTGCACTTCCTCCATCATGATCAAAGAATCATTCAACTCTCCCAACACATTTATTCCTTGCACCCTTCCATCTGCCACAATCTCAGCCTCCCATTCCGCCTCTACATTTAACAATCATTCAAACTACTCCACCCATCTCTTCCTTACTGCAGCCATCTCAATTAAGATCTTTCCATCCTCTGCTTTTAATTGCTCTTAGTTCACATATTCTCTCTTTGGCACTATTTTCACCTCCTTCCAAAACATTTTCTTATTCTGTTGAAAATTCTCAACCTCCTATCCAACCTCTCATCTGCTGCCACTTACCATCACACACAGCCCTTCTCAATCCACTTCTCTTTTCCTTATATCTCTCATATGACCCTCATCCTTCGTCTGCAGCCTGTTAAAACTGTCGATGGCCCCCTTTACGTCACTTGCAGGTAAAGGCAAAGTCTTGTAGTAGTTTTCTGACAATATATTAAACACAGTCTTGAATCAATATACAGCGATGGTGGACAATTGCACATCCGACCCCAGACCCGTTTGAACTGCTACTGATCGCCGGTTTCCCACCGGCTAGAGAGAAGCGGTGTGACTCGGAAGTCGTGACTCATATGTCGTAGACATAACATTGAGCGAGCATTGACACCCTACTTGGATCCTCTTACAACTACTTACAACTACTTACATACTACTTACATACTATATTTACATATTATATATTATCTACAAAAAGGCTACAAACAATTTTCCCCCCTCATCAAAAAGTGTGTCTCCTGACACAGTGGTGGGGCATCAAGTCATAATATGGCAAGAATACAAGTGGTCTGAGTATACAGTGAGACGCCCCCTCTTTTTTTTTTTTTTTTTTTTTTTTTACAGTGAACCGGGATTACATGGGAGTACAATAATAAATGAGATATTGCTACACAATTCACAAAGCTGGATGTAAGAAAGGATTAATATATTTACAGTACATGGCCATGTTGGAAAAATAGCATAAACATATAGGTCTGGTCAATTTACAAATATATATATAATCACAAAATGAGTTTTACTCAGAACTACCATTTTCCAGGTCTTTTGGTTGTCGCACTAACCTTGTTGCTACACGGATCTCATGCAACCTTTTTGTCATTCACTTGAGACAACAGTACAGGATACAAACAATTGCAATAAAACCTAGAAAACATAAGACAACCGGAGGAAATACAAAGACTGGATGTGACCAGGAGCGGTTAAAAGCTGAAGAGAACTGGTTCATAATAAAATTAGAATTGTTTAAGTAGTTCAACATACGTAGGTTTTCTGATGTGATAGAAAGATTGTCTGTTGGTAGATGAAAGGTAGTATTAATAGGTTTGAAGATGTCATACTTGTGGGAGCGGAGTACGAAGTGATAATGTGTGGCATGGGCTATGATAGACTCAGACTTTACTGTACAGTAATCAGGGGCCTTATATAAACCAATTGCGGATAGTGAACGGACAGGGGTCCCTGGACAAATAAGACTGACTGGAGTTGAGGCACTAAAGAAGAAATAGCGGATGTGATTTAGACGAGCATGGTGTGCCTGGCTTTTGGGAGCCGGAACGAAGGTACAGACAGGTTGTACTGAGAAGTTACGGACTAAGGCAGATTCGCAAGGAGCAACACTGCCAGGGAAAATTGTTATGAGGAACGCAGCACAAACACGAGAGTTGGGTGTGAGAAGGGCACATCTACCGGGGTCACTTGAGGAGAGGAAGGCAATATAGAGATGATCATGGGAGAGAAGAAAGTACTCTGAAGAGACAGAGGCTTGTACTAGGGAGTTATTGTACCAGAAGGGAAAAGGAATGATGTGAAAGAGATCGAGTATGATGGAAGAACGAAGAAGAATATGAACAATTATATCTTTAGTAAGGAATGTGGCTTCTAGTATTGGGTAGTAGTGTTCTAAAGAGGAAAATGGAATCATAGGAGACAAGCCGAATGTTGAGTGAGCCCATTCCAAGGTAGAACGAAGGTCACACGACTATCAACAGCATTGACTAAAATACGAATTACACTAGTAACTTGGGAGACAAGAGAGTCCAGAGAATTCCGCAAATTATCAACATGTAATTTAACATACATCAACTCTGAAATAATATTAGTCTGTGATACTTCACGCTTAAGAACAATCTTAAAATTTTTTAATGCATTAGTAACATCAAGTAGATGGTGACTCATCTGTTGCATCATAAAATGTTCAATACGTAACACTTTATTTTGGGACTCGATGGCATTCGATAATTGGATTAAGTCGTTTTTATAACCAGAAAGTTCACGGTTAGTCGCTACACCAAATAATCCACTGAGGATTTCTCCTCCAAGGTCAAAAAGTCCACGTTTCACTCGTGAGCGACCCACAGGCGTTTGGTGAGGGAAGGAATCTTGAAGATGGTTGAACTGATAACGAATATAATCTAATTTCCAGCAGATGGGTAGGTAGAGTGGGAACAAAAATGTGTCATTGGGATGTCGATTTCTAATTAAAATGAGGTGATGTTAGAGGTGATGTTGATACAGATGTTAACAACAGTATGAGATGATAACGTTATGCAAGAGACTTAGTGGCAGAACGCAACTTGGCACGATAATCATTAACAGTAGGAGAAGGCTGAATAGTAATGTCAGAAGGAAGGCTTAGAGAAGAGGAAGAAGGCTGAGTAAGAATTTGTTGTGGGGGTGTGGTCTCTCTTAATGGTTCCTCCAAGACTATGCGTTTTGATGCACGTTTGAGATGATCTGCATGCACCCATGTCGTCTCTGCCTTGTGCGGATCTCTTAATTCGAATTTATTACATTTACGAGATATGACATGGAAGGGACCCAAGAATTTACTGTTTAGTTTTGATTCTCTGTCATGATCCAGGGCAAAAACTAAGTCACCTACTTGGATGGCAACATCTGTGGCAGTGGCATGTTGGTTACGTACCATCTCCTCATTTGTAAAAGCCAGATTATCCTGAACATATTTATGAATTTTCTAGAAGTTGGATAGATTTACTCGCACATAGTTATCGTAGTCGTAGATCGGATCAGGCTTGGATTGCGACAGTGAATAGGGTAGTCTTTTGTCAAAGCCATATATGATGAAGAATGGTGTTTCTCCAATTGACTTATTGATGGATGAATTAATTGAAGCAGCTACCTGTGGAATCCATTCATCCCAGATAGAAGTCTGATCTCCCACTATGTGACACAGACTCTCCAATATCTTTCTATTCTGGCGCTCTACTAGGCCATTCGAGGCTGGATGATGGGCCACTATATTGCATTTCTTAATTCCATATCGAAGACAAACTTCTTCCAGAACTGAATTATTGAACTCTGACCCGTTATCAGTTAAAATTACTTCTGTTGTTGTGAAAGGGCAAATAACTGAATTAATAAAGGCATGTGCTACTGCATTAGCAGACTTTTAACGCAATGAAACTAAGATAACAAATCTAGAGAAATGATCGACTGCCACTAACAGATAAACGAAGCCAGATTCTGTACGAGGCAGCTTCAGAAGATCGAGAGAGACAGTTTGCCAAGGTTTTGATGGTACTGGGTACTGCAGTATAGAAGCAGGTTGACTGGTTGTCCCCTTGTGATGGGCACATGATAAACATGCATCGCAGTGAGCTTCTATATTCTTTCGCATAGTGGGCCAATAATATGACAGACGTGCTTGCTGTAAGCTTCTGTCTTTGCCAGGGTGTGATGCATGAGGGGTGTCGTGGATTAAATGGAGGGCAGCAGGAATGAAGTCTGTTGGGATGACTAGTTGCTTAACTTCGCGATGAGGTACATTATTACCTGTCAGTACTGAGTTTTTATAGAGCAATTCATTGTTGAGGAAGAAATCAGATACAGGGACTGGTAACTTTCGCACAGAAGAATCATCGCCTGACTCTAGGAAATATATGACCTGTGACCATACGGGGTCCTCACGCTGGAACCTACATAGTGTGTCGTAACTGAACGCTAAATTTACGTTGCAACTGGTTGAGACTGTGGCAACATGCCGCGAGAGGACATCGGCTACGACATTGGATTTTCCAGGAACGTATTCAAATGTTGGATTATAATCAGTCACAGTGACTACCCAACGTGCAAGTCGACCAGTAAGGTTACGTCCCCGAAACAAGTCACATAAGGGAAGACGGTTGGTTTGGATGTGAACATGATATCCGTAGATGTCGCGGAAATGTTTTAGGGACCAGACCACGGTGAGGGCTTCCCAGTGAGTTACACTGTAATTCTTTTCCTCTGAGTTTAGCACACGGCTAGCATAGGCAATGACATGTTTCTTTCCTTCGGAGTCATATTGCATGAGAATGGCACCTAGGCCTACTCCGGAAGCATCAGTACAGAGAAGAAATGGTTTAGAATAATCAGGGAATGCCAAAACTGGTGATTGTGCTAGAGCAGTTTTCATTGTTGTGAATGCGGTTACCTGTTCATCAGCCCACACAAAGGGCGCATCCTTCTTTAGCAATTTTGTTAACGGCGCAGCTATCTTGGCGTTCGATTTTATGAACCTTCTATAATACCCACTGAGACCGAGGAAACTGCGTACAGCGTCGGTGTTGGTTGGAGTTGGGAAATTCGTCACGGCTCTAACCTTGTCATCTGATGTGTGAATTCCGTGAGCGTCAACAACATGTCCCAGGAATTGGAGTTCTTTACATAAAAAGTCACACTTTGATAGTTTGATTTTAAGTCCAGCTTGTTTGAGTCTAGTGAACACTTCGGCTAACTTTTCTAAGTGTTCCTCCATTGAATGACTAGCAATTATGACGTCATCTATGTAAGCAAAAACTAAGTGACCTATCATGCCGGCGAAAACTGTATGAATTAATCGCATGAACACTGAAAGTCCATTTCTCAAACCGAATGGAAGTCTATGGAATTGGTAATGACCGGATGGAGTACTGAAGGCAGTGATAGGACGAGATGATTCTTCTATCTCGCCTAAGGATTCTAGCGAATTAGTGAGTACAGGAATTGGAAATCTGTCCGGGACAGTCAGTGCATTCACTCGTCTGTAATCTATGACTGGTCGTAACTCACCATCTTTCTTTGGAACCAGAAATAGTGGGCTGTTCCACGGGCTATCAGAGTGTTCAATGACCTCATTATCCAACATATCCTGAATAAGACGATCGGCTTGTTGACGTTGGCTATTTGGTAAACGGTAGGCAGGAATATATACTGGCTGAGCACCTGGATGTAATGTAATATTGTACTTTACCAAATTTGTTTTGCCCATATTCTCACCGGGTAGGGCTACTACTTCGCGACAGTCTCACAAGAGATTAATTAATTGCTGTCGGTGTTCCAGGAAATCACTTTGTTTCACATGAGAATCAAGATTAGAGGGAATACTGGTGGACTGAGCAACTGAGCATACATCAGCAACAGGGTATGGGAAATCCTGGCACACACGTACGGCCACTGGGTATACCAAGAGATCGCCAATCTGAGTTCCTGTTCATAAGGTGTAAGCGGCGTTTGTTGTGTTTGCAATATACAAGTAGCATAAACCATCCTCTAGCACCGTACACAACGCTGACTCATAAGCTAAGCCATTCATACAACACGTCTCAGGTAAGGTTAGTACATCCACTCCTGCTTTCGCACCCACAACACGAACAGAGACTTTGGTAAACTTGTGCGGCAACAAAATTGTGCACTGATTTGTTACTGCACGTCTTATCTCTGTGTGTTGTAAAACATCAATCACACTATCTGAGGTAGTTAAATGAGACGTGTCTGAGTCGGCGAGTGTGCCAATGTCAGAGGGGTTGATACGATCTATAATTGAATGCTCAGAGGATGTAGTACTAGATGGAAGTGTACCTAGCTGTTCAGGTAATGGCGTGTGTATTTGGTTACTCTGGACTACTGTTGGAATCATGTGAGACTTAATAACTGAGGTGGTTTGGGAAAGTACCGGACGTGGATATTCCATACTAGATATTGAGAAACCATTAACATGTACACAACAAGAAGCAGGGAGGAGAGTAATGGCTTCTTGGGCCATTGTCGAAAAGCCAATGAGAGTGTCCGCTGGATACCTAAGATCATTAGTGACATGAAACTCTACATCACAGGGTCTTAAGGCTTTATCAAGTTGTACTTCTAGTGTGATTTTTCCTTTGACTTGAAATTCTGAGCCATCCACACCGCATAGGCGAATGTCAGGTGGTTTGAGGATCCCAACTCTTTTAGTTATTTTCCTAATGTTGTTTAAAGAGGTATCTGACATTAGATTTACCATAGATCCACTGTCCATAAAGAAAGAGGTTTGTACCCCTTCGTTCCATCCTAGAATGACTAAGCCTGAAGATGTTATAGGTCCTACCTGACGAATTGGGAGTTGATTTTCTGTTCCCTTATTTTCAGACACCGGCGGATCTTCTACTGATAGGTTATATTTCTCCGATCCAAGCGCTCGTCTTACCCCGACTGACGGCTCTTAAGGTAACGACATTCGTCCGTGGAGTGAGTTGTGCTATTCTTATGGTACTTGCAATTTAGGCGTCGGGACCGCGAAGGTGCGCGCGGGCGTTCCCGTGAGTGAAAACGTCTTTTTTTGTATGCACAGCTAGACTGTCTATGACCTACATTACCGCAGTGCCAGCACGAAATTGAGAATTGTTTGCTTCGTCACAGAGTTGAATTGTCATGACCGCTAGAAGGTGAACGATATTGTGAGTGAGACCGATTACTAGGTTTGGTTCTTGTAGTTGGCCATGAACGAGAGGAATCAAATGAAGTGATGCTGGTGTGTAGTACTCTCGCAGTACCACCTGCAGAGGGAGAGGGTGAACTGTAAGAATCGACCTGGCGAGTGAAGTCTGTTCCTGACCTTGCTACAATTGTTTTACCTACATCCATTATTTTGTCTCCTGGCTTAAAGCCAACTTGTAGCGCTATTTGTTTTTGGGAGTCCGAAAGCCAATTGAGAAATCTAAAGTAACCGAACAAGTCTGCAAAATTATTTAATGTAATCATGATCTCCCCGTTGTGTTCTGTTACCCACTGAATACCATGGAATAATTGGCACAACTCTGAACTCGTCGCCCTCATAGTAGCGGCTGCCTCAGTTACTTTCGCATGTTGGGGATGTACCTTCATGTCTTCCTGCATTTGCTTGAGGAGATTAGTTAATCCTATAAGGGACACAGAATTGGAATGCTGGCAACAGTACTGAATGAGTCTGGCTAAACATGTCAAACGTTTGACAATCTTCGAAGTGCCCCGCACGAATAGCGGATCCTATTAATGATCTGCCATGGTGAAGTCGACTGAGAAGGTATGAAACCTTCAAGGGTTCATTGACAATCTGGCGATTATGGAGGTCGTTTTCGACCTCTCTGAGGAAATCGTAAATCGATACAGTACTATCCTCTCCTGTAAATTTGGGTCTATTCACATCATCGAAATATATAGATTGAGGAGGTGGAGAGTTCTGAGTCGCCATTGTAAGAAGAGGGTGAGACCGCGAAGGTGAGGAAGTAGGCACGGTAGTGATCTGAGACGGTGTGTGGGAAGGAAGTGTCGTAGCGGTAGTGGTGTGTGTATGTGTAGTAGTAGGGAGGGATAAAGACTGTGGAGAAGACTGAGTGGTTTCGGGAGAATCAGTTGGAGAAGATGATAGAGTATCTGGAGTTAATATATCTGGATTTAGGGTAGGAGTAACAGATGTAGTAGAAACAGGTAGGGAGCTTACGGTTGGTTTAGTATAAGATCTGCCACTGTGAAGATTTACATTATCACTACATACAGCGTTATCTGTGTTACCGTCAGATTCAACAGGTGAGAGATCTACCCTTTTAAAAAAGGACATTAACAGAGTAGGAAGTAAGCAAATAAAACTAAATGAACAAATGGATGAATACATGAGAATAAAAAAATAAAAATATTTGTAATCTGTGAAGAAATGATTTATATACAATGAATATGAGTGAAAATTAATGCGTTATTTACAGCTGAGTATGAGTGGGAGAAAATGGGATGAAGTAGGAAGGAGTGAACGAAAAATTCTGACAATGAAAAATGAGGGACAAAAATGCAATGAATGGATGAGAGTAAATGGTGAAAATATCACAATCTATAGAGAGAGCTTGGCTTCTCTGTAGAAAGGGATTAATCAATGTGATGGAATGAGGAATTTCATGAAAATGCAGGTAAGAAATACTTTGTAGTCAGCAGTGGTCTTGTCCGAATGCTGGAGAAAAGTGAGGCTCTCGTCTCCTCGTGATTGAGTGGAAGTGTCCGTGACGTCACTGGGTGCGGCTCACCACTGGGCAGAACGAGAAGCTGATTGGAGCAGGAGACTGTGACGTAGCTCGGTGTGACTGGCCACACTCCCTGGGTGACGTCAGTGTGTGTGGTGGGTGGGGAAAACGATGACGTAATGGCGTTGGGCGGCGGTTGGGGGCTGCTTCCTGGAGTGGGGTCTGGGGTGGAGTTTGTGGGGGCTGAAACTAACCGTTACAGCAGGCTGGACAGGAACACAGGCAGGCAGGCAAGGCAGGTTGTAGGTTGATAGGAGCTGGAGCTTTGTGTGGTTCCCTGGTTGTGGTGGAGTGGTGATAGGTGGGGGGGTTGATGTGGAGGAAATTCCCAAAATTACATCAAAACTGTCAGAACGATTCCACACCAAGACTGCAAACAGGGCAGGAGGCTAGGGCGAAGATAGGCTGTGTGTCGTCGTGGGAAGAGCAGCAGACAGTAGCGTGGGAAGACAGACACAGCAAAACCGGCCCACAGAAGACGTAATTCACTATTATCCCACCACTGCCACCAAATGTTAAAACTGTCGATGGCCCCCTTTACGTCACTTGCAGGTAAAGGCAAAGTCTTGTAGCAGTTTTCTGACAATATTTTAAACACAGTCTTGAATCAATATACAGCGATGGTGGACAATTGCACATCCGACCCCAGACCCGTTTGAACTGCTACTGATCGCCAGTTTCCCACCGGCTAGAGAGAAGCGGTGTGACTCGGAAGTCATGACTCATATGTCGTAGACATAACATTGAGCGAGCGTTGACGCCCTACTTGGATCCTACTTACAACTTCTTACAACTACTTACATACTACTTACATACTATATTTACATATTATATAATATCTACAAAACAGTTACAAGCCACCCTTCATATGCTCGTCTCTTCTCAACCATAGCCATACTTACTTCCTCGCACCACCTTTCACTTCCCTTTCTTACGCCACTACCCACTCATCTCACACCACACACCTCTTCCGCATGCCCCACCACAGCACTCTTAAACAACTGCCTTTCCTACTCCACACTGCCATTTTCCTGATCTTTCGCTGAGTTCTGCTTATCTTTCAACTTCTCCTGATACTCTATCGTTTTCTCTCTTTTATCCAACTCACTCATTTAAAAACCTCCCTGCCACACCTAACTCTCCTAGCTCTCACCCATCTCATACCTACTCTCAATTTTCCCTCCACCAGGTAATGGTCAGACATGCCTCCACCCTCCCCTTTCAAAACTTTCACATCCAACAATCTTCCTCTTACATTCCTGGACACAACCACATGGTCCATCAATGCTCTATTAACAACCCTTCCACCCTCCTGTCTCACCTATGTATACTTACAGTATATCTATCTATCTATCTATATACCTAGGCTGCTTCCCCCAAGGAAAGGGAGGTAGCCGAGACAGGACGACTCACTCTGGCCTGTCTCTTTTTAGGAACTAAAAAACAGAGGAGGGGGTCCCTAGTCCCCTCACCCCGCCCCTTTTAGTCGCCTTTTACGACACCCAGGGAATACGGTGGCAGTATTCTTCCTAACACAACCTGGCCGCAGAGTAGTAGTACCACCCCATAGTGCGGCCAGGTTGTGCCCCCCCCGCCATATATATATATATATATATATATATATATGTGTGTGTGTGTGTGTGTGTGTGTGTGTGTGTGTACAGTAAATCCTCATTTTTCGCTGACTGGATACTCCACCAAAACCGTGCAAAACGCGAAACGTGGAAATGTGATGTTAAGAATCAATGGGAAAAATAGAGGAGCGTTCTGGTGGGACATGTACCTACCCTATCAGAAAGTACTATAACACCAAACAGGCCCTATCCAAAATTAAATGAAGAGTGTTTACTGGTGCTAAAACAGCATAACACTACAAACATGTACCTGAGAAGACATTAAAACTGTTATAAAGAGCTTCTATTGTATACATATAATATTCATGGTAAATTGCAATGATCAAGGTATTACATTTTAAACAAGTTGTATACATAATTGAATAAATGCAATGGTTGTTGTATGACATTTTGTAAAGCGTAATGTATAACAGACATACGCATATAATTGTGCAATGGTAATACTGCTAGGTTATACATTACATATTGAGCTATCCCTTTAGTAATGTCTAATAATTCACCTAACTTGTAAGATGATTCTGGTAATACAGAATTGTGGTATAATTGTATAACTTTACGTAATATTGTAGTAATATTGTGGTAATACATAATTGTAATATTTTATGAATTGTTACATAATATTGTTGTAATGTATAATTGTGTTGGCCTTATAATTGTAGTTACATTCTGTTATTGCAACTGTTACATAATTGTGTTGGCCTTATAATTGTAGTTGAAGTTACATAAAAGTTACATCTTGTTAATGCAACTGTTACATAATTGTTACATATTGTTTGTAGTTACATAATTGTAGTTAAAGTTACATAAAAGTTACATCTTGTTAATGCAACTGTTACATAATTGTTACATATTGTTTGTAGTTACATACAGTAATTGTAGTTAAAGTTACATAAAAGTTACATCTTGTTAATGCAACTGTTACATAATTGTTACATATCGTTTGTAGTTACATAATTGTAGCAAGTGTAACATAATGCAATCGTTTGTCGTTACATAATTATAATATGGACTCATAACATATGCTCGGCCCACGCAGCTGAAGGTCCTCCGACAGCAATTATCATTGACATATGCTAATCTATTAGTACATAATATTGATCATAATATTGTATACATATAATATTCATAATTAATCACATGAATGGGGAAGTTCAGTTGAAAAAGGGGACTTGCATAGTTAATATTGAAAAATGTCCTGCCCCTGTGAAGGAAATAGTTACAGCTGGAGTGACAAGTGAGATAAAATCTACGGATAGAGAAAGAATAAAAGAGAATTTAATTCACTCAGGTGAATTTGATGAAGAAAATGATTTGTTAACCCTGCTAGAAACACACAGGGATACCGTAGCATTGCCTGGAGAACAATTAGGGTGTACTAACTTGATTAATCACATGATTAATGTGCACCCAGAAACACCACCAATTTTCGTACCAGCTTACCGCATACCACATTCCCAACTTACACTTACAAATCAGTATGTCGATGAAACGTTAAAACTTGGAATTATTGAGCCTTCAGTCTCCCCGTGGAATGCCCCATTATTCTTCGTGCCCAAACGAAATGGAGAAATGCGTGCGGTAGTAGATTACCGTAAACTAAATAATCACACAATCCCAGACAGATTTCCCATGCCATTGCTAAGCGACGTTCTACAGAATATTGGTCCTGAGAATAATATATTCTCGACCATCGATCTCCTAAACGGCTATTATCAGATTCCGGTTTCGGAGGAGTCACGTAAATACACTGCCTTTTCAACAAACAGAGGCCATTATCAATATACAAGAATGCCAATGGGACTGAGGACAGCCCCAGGCACATTCCAGCGTCTTATGAATTACGTATTGTCCGGAATTTTAGGACAAGGAATATTTGTTTATCTTGACGATATTAAAATTGCAACGAAGAATATTAAGGATCATCTCAGGAAATTAGACTTACTCTTACAAAAGCTTAGTGATGCTGGTTTAAAAATTAAACTTTCTAAATGCAAATTTTGCTTTAAGGAAATAAATTTCTTAGGCCACAAATTAAGTTCTGATGGTATCACACCACTGATGACAAAATAGAGGCAGTGAGAGATTTTCCTGAACCCACTACGACTGACGAAGTTAGACAATTTTTAGGTCTGGCCGGGTACTATAGGTCATTCGTACCACAGTTCTCTCATATAGCCTTTCCTCTATTCCAACTACTCAAAAAAGATGCTGTATTCCAATGGGAAGAAGAACAAAAAAGGGCATTTAACAATCTACAAATTAAACTAACAAATGCACCTTGTTTAGCATATCCAGATTACACAAACTCATTTCTTATTAGTACAGACGCATCATGTAAAGGATTAGGGGCTGTACTGATGCAGAAAGATAAAAGAGGAAAAAATCAACCAATTGCATTTGCCAGCAGACAAACAAGAGGTGCAGAGAAAAATTATTGCACTACAGACTTACAGTAGAGGCACTTGCATTACAAAAGTTTCGAGATTTGGTACATGGTTACGAAATCCACTTATTCACCGACCATAAACCACTGGTGGGTATGTTTAAAGAAAAACTTCTTTCTGGAAAGAGAGCTCAGAAGGAGAGAGGCCATAGAATCGGCAGGTAGTAGGGAGAAAGGCTTAGCAACTTGGAAGAGAGAGAGAGAGAGCGAGACAGGGAGGTAGCTAGCGGGACTCTACTTTATACTTCACTTGTGTGTGAAAGACTTTGTTAATATTTCCAAGACAAATAAAAATAGTCCCATACTATTCTTTACCTCTCCTGTCATTGCATGACAAATGGGAACCAAGATTATCTGTTTACAAACAACTCAAATATAACAACCGCTTGTCCACAAGTCTAATAGATAACTTCTCCACAAGTTTATACAAAGTCCTTTTTTATGACATTTGGTAGCAGCGAACGTATACGAACCTCGTCTACGAATCAATAGTGAATTCCTACAAATAATCAAGATTGAAAACAAAAAATACCTCTCACAACCAACAACTCACAACCAGCTCCTGACAGTATTCTCTCCAACCAGCCCCCTCTGTCTCCCCGATCATCACGCTGATTTAGAAGTGATCACACGACGTCTTGCCAGTAGTTTAACAAAGTACTGATACAATCTTGCAATTTCTACGACGAACCAACGAACTACAACCATCTACAATCAACTACAAGTAACAACTCTACGAGTCGTCTGTATAATCTTCTACATGCACCTACAAGTAGCGGCAGTCTTCATCCCACAACGAGTAAATCACAAGAGAAAAGGACCGAGAAAACATCGACAAAGAAAAACAAAACAAACAAACGAAGTATGAGACACGACTCACAACTCACAACTACCAGACCTCACCCTCCTCTCTCTGCTACATCCACCCAACCTCCACCGCTGACGCAGGAGTGAAGAGGTCAAGACGATGAAGCAAATACCAAGTCCATATTCACAACTCATCCTACTCATTCATCTTCACTCAAGTTACTCATCGCTACTCATTTACTCACCACAGCTACCAGTGTGGGAAGTCGACGTCATCATGCGTGCTTGCTGAAAAGACGCCACGTCAGTCAACTCACCACCTGCACCATCACTAACACCATTCCCACCACGGTAAAAATTAGTGAGTTACATAGTTACTTCATCTATACGATACACAGTGATAGACAACACATTTTGCACAAACATATAAAACCTGCTGTATAATTACAACTTAAATACATATACCTACTTCAATTATCTTCATAATTCAATCATTAAATACTTGCACCAACAATAAAGATTCTACACTGTATATATTCATTCATTTATTATAGCATTTATTTACTACCAACGAGTGTTACCATTTATACCTACATAAAATACGTGTTGCATACATACAGCTATACATTATTACATCTACAAAGTGATAAAGAAAATATACCATCACAGTTACTCAGTGAGCGATTAAAAGAACTGTATTAAACATTCATTAAAGCTACCTAGTGGAAACAGACAAATTAAGTTACAAGGAAGACCAGAAAAAAAAAAAAAATGGCCCACACAGATGACGTTAGCAAGAATGAACATCTTCAACACAATCGTGAAGACAATGATTTCCACACAGTGCTGACACATATATTGCCCACGATAGGTACAAGTGAACAACAAGTCAGTATATATAGTTTATACTGTATATAGTGTATATATATTTTTTATATAAAATAACAAAATATGGGACTATATAATATCATTTTCAGTAATATCTGTGCAATATAAAGTAAACATAAAAAAAGGATCCCAAGGAAATTAACCAGCAATTATGCAACTATGAACAACACAGAAAAAGCGTACACAAGCGAAGAAAAACAAACTATAGAAAATCAATACATACAAAAAAAAAAGTAAGAAATGAAAAAAGAAAGAGAGTAAGATCACATAACAAACAAATGAAAATAAGTGTAAGTGTTACTACAAATGCCAAAATACCACATAAACTACAAACAAAAAAGCAAATTGTTGTCTCCACAAGCTAGTGGCATGGCACATCATATCATCGACCGCAGCATGACCGGATTCATATATCAGGACTGCAATTATTACAATTATGTAACGACAAACGATTGCATTATGTTACACTTGCTACAATTATGTAACTACAAACGATATGTAACAATTATGTAACTCCATATTATAATTATGTAACGACAAACGATTGCATTATGTTACACTTGCTACAATTATGTAACTACAAACAATGTGTAACAATTATGTAACGACAAACGATTGCATTATGTTATACTTGCTACAATTATGTAACTACAACCAGTATGTAACAATTATGTAACAGTTGCATTAACAAGATGTAACTTTTATGTAACTTTAACTACAATTATGTAACTACAAACGATATGTAACAATTATGTAACAGTTGCATTAACAAGATGTAACTTTTATGTAACTTTAACTACAATTATGTAACTACAAACAATATGTAACAATTATGTAACAGTTGCATTAACAAGATGTAACTTTTATGTAACTTTAACTACAATTATGTAACTACAAACAATATGTAACAATTATGTAACAGTTGCATTAACAAGATGTAACTTTTATGTAACTTCAACTACAATTATAAAGCCAACACAATTATGTAACAGTTGCAATAACAAAATGTAACTACAATTATAAGGCCAACATAATTATACATTACCACAATATTATGTAACAATTCATAAAATATTACAATTATGTATTACCACAATATTACTACAATATTACGTAAAGTCATACAATTATACCACAATTCTGTATTACCAGAATCATCTTACAAGTTAGGTGAAATATTAGACATTACTAAACCTAGTATTACCATTGCACAATTATATGCGTATGTCTGTTATACATTACGCTTTACAAAATGTCATACAACAACCATTGCATTTATTCAATTATGTATACAACTTGTTTAAAATGTAATATCTTGATCATTGCAATTTACTATGAATATTATATGTATACAATATTATAATCAATATTATGTACTAATAGATTAGCATATGTCAATGATAATTGCTGTCGGAGGACCTTCAGCTGTGTGGGCCGAGCATATGTTATGAGTCCATATTATAATTACAAATCATAATAGATAAATAGATAGATAGAGAGACAGATAGAAGCAGGAAGTCAGATGATGAGAAGGTACTGAGTCTGCAAGAATCGAGCAATGCTAAACATGCTTACACACTCTTAACTCAAGGAATGCTTTATAGGCACACGACAGCGCCTCGTGACCATACACACACGTACTTACACACAGGCTTCTAGAACTTTCCAACCACAGTGTAACACATGTGACACACCCCTGTTTCACCAGAATTTAGGAAAGAGAGCTCAGAAGGAGAGAGGCCATAGAATCGGCAGGTAGTAGGGAGAAAGGCTTAGCAACTTGGAAGAGAGAAAGAGAGCGAGACAGGGAGGTAGCTAGCGGGACTCTACTTTATACTTCACTTGTGTGTGAAAGACTTTGTTAATATTTCCAAGACAAATAAAAATAGTCCCATACTATTCTTTACCTCTCCTGTCATTGCATGACAAATGGGAACCAAGATTATCTACTTACAAACAACTCAAGTATAACAACCGCTCGTCCACAAGTCTAATAGATAACTTCTCCACAAGTTTATACAAAGTCCTTTTATATGACACTTCAACACCAAAAGTCCTTACCAGAAATAAAGTGAAGACTGGCTTGAGTGGCAAATGAAGGTGTGTTGAGGGTAGATGGGCTAGTTACTAGGTGACATGGGCCCCTCTGGGAAAGCCCCATCACCTATGCCGAAGGCCTCGAAATCGAACTCAGGCTCCAGCACCTCCATTTCCTCTCTGTCCACTTCTCCTCCTTCATCGACCCCTGCTGGCACGTCCAAGTCTTGCAGAATAACAGCCACATTCTGTCTCTCATGAAAATATCGTGTGATCCGGGCTTGTCTCTGCTCCTGCGTCATTCTGTTGCAGTCGTCGGCTCCCGGCTGGGAGCATCAAAATATAAGGAAATTTGCGAATTGTGAGACAACTCGGAATCTTTTTTCTTGCACGAAAAACGAGGCGTCGAAGTAAAATGCGTCGAAGAAAGAGGATTTACTGTGTGTGTGTATATATCATCATCATCATCATCATCATCATCATCATCATCCATTATAAGTCCACTGCTGAACAAAGGCCTCCCCCAACCTTCTCCACGAATTCCTTGGCTGAGCCAATCTCTGCCACGTTTTCCCTGCAAATTTCTCTATCTCATATCTCCACCTCCTGTCTGGCGTTTTTCTGCTACGCTTACCATCTCTTGGTGTCCAATCAGTCAACCTCTTGCTCCATCGATTATCCCTTGTTCTTGCTACATGGCCTGCCCACCTCCATTTCTGTTCTTTTATAACTTTTATAATATCTTTGACTTTAGTCTGCTCTCTCTCCCAAGTTGAGCTTTTCCTGTCTCTTAAAGATATTCCCAACATTGACCTTTCCATTGCTCTCTGAGAACGAATGAATTTATTTTCCATCGATTTTGTCAGTTTCCAAGTCTCACAACCATAGGTCATAGCTGGAATTATACATTCGTTATATAATTTTCGTTTCACACAAACTGGCAAGCTACTTTTCATAATGTCTCTGTGTTTACCGAAAGCTTTCCATCCAATTGTAATGAGTCTTTTTATTTCGCTATCATCATCTTTCGTTAATTTTAGTATTTGTCCCAGGTAACTGTACTCCTCAACTTCTTCAAGAATTTCTCCACTTATTCTTATGACGCTCTTTGGTGTTTGAGGATTAAACATTACTTTAGTTTTACTCCGGTTCATCTTTAGCCCTACTTTGAGACTTTCTCTGTTCAGGTCATTTAACATTTCTTGCAACGTCTCTGCTTTTTCTGAGATTAGGACAATGTCATCTGCAAATCTTAAATGGTTTAGCTTTTCTTCATCCATGTTTACTCCTTTGTTTTCCCAGTCTAGCTTTCTGAAAATACTTTCTAGGCATGCTGTAAATAACTTTGGTGACATTGTCTCTCCCTGACGCACGCCCTTCTCAATCTTAATTTTCTCTGAGTCCTTATGTAATTTAACTGTAGCAGTTCCCTCCTTATGTATGTTCTCGAGCAGTTTTACAATGTTCTCATTCACTCCTTGTTCTCGCAATGAATTTATAATTGCTATGTGCTCCACTGAATCAAAAGCCTTTTCGTAATCAACAAAACCTAAGCACAGTGGTTTATTATATTCTGTAGTTTTCTCAATTACCTGATTCATTGTGTGCAGATGATCAGTGGTCGAATACCCGCATCGGAATCCTGCCTGTTCACGAGGTTGGTTTTTCTCCAAATTTGTAGCTATTCTGTTTGTAAGGACTTTAGTGAAAAGCTTGTAAATGACTGATAGCAAGCTAATGGGTTGATAGTTACTAAGGTGTTTTGAGTCGCCTTTTTTATAAAGTAGAATAACAATCGCATTACACCATGTTTTGGGAATTTTCTTCTGTTTTATACATTGGGTAAATAAGTGGGCAAGCCTATTTTGTACTTCTGCTCCTGCATCCAACAGTAAACCTGCTACTGTTCCATCTTCTCCCGGAGCCTTCCCTCTTTTCATATTTTTAAGAGAAATAATTACTTCGTGTGGTGTTATCTCAAGTATTTCACTTGTGTCAACAGAAAAGTTAGCTATTGGTACTACTCCCTTTGATGCATACAGATCTTTGTAAAATTCTTCAGCTCGCTTCAGCATCATATCTCTGCATTTAATGGTTTCACCGTTTTTGTCTTTTAGTGATGTAATTTGTTGCTTTCCAAGTGCCATTTTATTTCGGACCTGTTTCAGACTTTTTCCTTTTTTGATGGTTTCTTTGATTTGATCCATGTTTCTCTTTCTTTTTTCTTCTCTTTGTCTTTTGTTGATAAGCTTATTTAATTCCGCTCGTTCTATTTCATCTTTCTTTGTTTTTACTTTCATTACCTTTCTTTTTTTCAAAAGCTCAAGTGTCTTCCCTGAATACTTCCCGGCTTTGGTTGTATTAGGTTTTCCTACTACCTCCGCTGATTCTTTTAGGACTTTTGTTGGTCTGTTATTCAACTCATCAATGTCACATTCAGCATAACTGAGAGCCTGAAATCTGTTCCTTATTTCCAACTGAAAAGCTGCTTTGTTTTCGCTGACTCTTATTGGGCATATCTTTTTGTCTTTAATCATCTTCTTTCTTTCACTTTTGAAATTGAATCTTGCTGTGCAACCCACCATTCTATGGTCAGTTCCAATATTTACTTTGTCGATAACTGTGACGTTTGTGATTGTGTTATTCTTATTTGCTATAATGAAGTCGATTTCATTCTTTGTTTCTCGATTTGGACTTCTCCAGGTCCACTTTCTCCCTGTTCTTTTGTGAAAGAATGTGTTCATTATTCTCATGTTAAACATTTCTGCAAAGTTTACCAACATTTCTCCTCTTTCGTTCCTTTCTCCCACTCCAATTTTCCCATACATGCTTCTCTATTTTTTGATTTTCTAACATTTGCATTGAAGTCTCCCATGAGTGTAGTATAGGTGGTCTTTTCTTCTTCCATAATCTGGGAGATGTCATCATAGAATGTTTCAATTTCTTCATCTGAGCTCTGAGAAGTTGGTGCATATACTTGTATCACTTTCAGGGTATATTTTTTGCACAGTCCAATTACAACCACTGCTGCTCTGTCAAATGCACTGCTGAATTTAACAATGTTGTCTGCAAGATTTCTGTGAATTAGAAATCCTACACCACTAACTTTCATTTTCCCTTCCTCTGTGGTAAAATAGGTGGCCACTGTCATTTAGCTGAATTACTTTCTCTTCTTTTCTGTGGGTCTCACTCAAACCTACAATATCCCAACTAATGTTTTCCAGTTCAGCCATTAAGTTATCAAGTTTGTAATCTTCAGCGAGGCTTATTACATTGTATGTATAGATCTTCATTGATTTAAGAGTGTTTAATATTCCAGTCTCTATCTTGTCAACACAGTGATTACTCACTTTCGGTGGCACACTGCCCATAAGCACAGGAGGAAGTGCGGTTGGACCTTTAATAGACGATGATCCAACAGGAACGCCCGTCAAATACTTTGCAATAGAACTCATATTTGGTTGGGAGGATTGTGGCAAATAATCTCACCTCCCTGCCACATAGTTTCTGGTGAGATGTAATTTTTTCTGCCACCTTATTCGTTATATTCGGTGGAGCCCTATATATCTATAGGAGGTCCCATGGTCCGCGCCATCTAAGACGGTACCTTGTATATCTACAAGGCCTTCCCCTATCCGCCACCCGGGAACGCGCCAGATAGCAGTGGGATCCTGCCCCTGGTGTGTATATATATATGTATATATACTGTTTATATATATATATATATATATATATATATATATATATATATATATATATATAATATACATATATATATACAGTCTATATATATATATATATATATATATATATATATATATATATATATATATATGTATATAAATATGTACAGTATGTATATATATATGTATATATATATATATGTATGTATTGTTACATAGCCTATGATTTCATCATCCTTTGTGTAATTTTAACGCACAGTATGCTGCATGTTTGATCACGAGCGTGTTCTGCCTCAGTCCCCCCCTTCTACCGTTATAGTAGAGTAAGTCGTTCTCTCTGTTATACTTTGCGGGATTTTCAGCTCTCTGTCCCCATGGCTTCATTTGCGCGTCCCTCTTACAAGTTGTATCAAGCTCTGCCAGCCCCTATATAATGAGCTCAGTCTCTGCATCATTGCCACTTAGATCTACTCCTCATTTTGTTCACATCTCTGTCCTCCCCTGTACAGATATTATTATTGTGAGTGCTCAAGAAATCTCCAACCATCTAGCAGCTGTGTGTAATTTGAGTATAACTGTTGTTGCATTTTTTCTTGTACTGTATAGCATAAGTTTAATGTGTAGGCCTAGTGAAGTTTTTGTAATTCGTGTGGGGTTCTTTATGTCAGTCATTTTTGATAATAGTTTGTATCTGTAATAATTTATCTGGCATTGACTGAGTATTATCTGGTATCTCATTTTATCAGGGCTGACTTAGATAAATTTACTCTTGCTAATTTCGTGTTAATAGAGGCTATTGCAGTTAACCATATATTTAACCTGTTTATTTGCCATTACATTATCCTTATGAGTCCTGAATGTTTTGTTGTTAGTTTGAGCATTAAATTTTAACTTGTAATTTTACCTAACTCTTTTGTTTTGAACCTGGAACTTTACGGGACAGTAGTGATTTTTAGCATTCTCACTTAAAGTGTACGTTATCTTTCTCCGTTCCGTAACATAAATTTGGCGACCTCATATCAGGATATTCAGTATATTATCATAAGGATATTGTTTGATATTTTGTGACTGTGATATATTCATGATGGCTACTATTTCTACACTTGATGAAGCCAAAGATTTTTTGTCAAATGTGCAAACAGTGTGTGATATAGAAAACAGAACAAAGAATGAACTTAAGCTTGTTGCTCAACAATTGGGAATTGTTGTTCGCTCTCATCATTCTAAAGATCAGATTGTTGACATGATTAATGAAAGCTTGTTTAATGTAACTCCTCCAAATGAGCAAACGCAGATTGAATTAGCTAAGTTACAGCTAGCCCTGCAGGAGGCCCGTGCTAGGGAGGCTGAGGCACAAGTTGAAATTGCTAGGATTCAGGCAGACCATGAGTATCGCATGAAACAAGGTGGAACTGGATCATCTAGCTCTGATGATTTTGATGTGGCTAAAAATGTTAAACTTGTCCCTCCTTTTAATGAATCTGATTTAACAAAGTATTTTCAGTTGTTTGAGAGGGTAGCTACAGGTTTTAATTGGCCTAAGGAGTATTGGACAGTACTCCTTCAAACTGTTCTCACCGGTAAAGCTCAAGTAACTTATGCATCTTTGCCTCAGGATCAGTCTGATAATTATGATGTAGTTAAGAGCTTGATTCTTAAGGCCTATGAGCTTGTTCCTGAAGCCTATAGAGTAAAATTTAGGACAACTTACAAGCAAGATAAGCAATCCCATGTTGAGTATGCAAAAATCAAAGAAGATCTGTTAGAGCAGTGGTTAAATTCTAAGAATGTGGATTCTGATTTTGACAAATTTAAGCAGATGATTTTGCTGGAGGACTTCAAAAGGTGTATTAGTAAAGATGTAAGCCTATATCTTGATGAGAAAAGAATAGATAATTTGTCTGATGCTGCAGTTTTAGCTGATGAGTATGTTCTCACTCACAAGAGATATTCTAGAGAAAAAGGGAAAGCTGAGAGTAAGTACGTTGCCTCTACTCAGAGTACAGGTAACAGGAAAGAGAATAAAGATGATGTTTCTCAGGAAGTAAATACCAGCTTCACCTCTAGATTTCAGAAAAGTAAATGTACTTATTGTAGTAAGCTTGGTCATACTACGGAGAGATGTTTCAGGAGACAGCGTGATGTGAACAAAAAGGAGTCTTTAAATATTCAGTCAATTGGTCTAGTGTCCACTCTTGAGAGTTCCCAGAATTCTTTAACTGAGTTAACTGAACCTGCTTTGAGGGGTAACTTAAATTCTCATGATGGAGCTCCTCTTTTGTGCAGTAACGTGGGTGACACTCTCAAGAGTTCATGTGCTAATTTCCTGTCTGATGGTTTTGTCAGTCCTCTGGACAGTAATGACAGGAAATCAGTTCAAATATATCGTGATACAGGTGCTTGCCAATCCCTTATGCTGACCAGTGTTCTAGGCTCTAATGTTAATTCCTCTGATGAAACTGTAATCTTACAAGGTGTAGGGAATAATTACTTCTCTGTTCCTCTGTGCAGAGTGAATTTAGAGTCTGGTTTTGTTAATGGTTCTGTTATGGTTGGGTTGGTTGAGACACTCCCAATGTCAGGTGTAACTTTCTTACTTGGAAATGATATTGGTGGAAGTCAAGTGTGTCCAGCTCCTCAGTTGTCTAGTGAGCCAGTGGCTGCGTCCCAGGATTGTGATGTCCCTGATGTGTTCCCTGCATGTGCTGTCACTAGGGCTAAGTCTAAAGTTACTGGTGATTTAGAGGATAATGATGATGATGATGTTATCCTAGCTGACACTTTTCTTGCTAATTTGGACCACTCACCAGATGAGGCAGTACCCCGTAGTGTTGATAATTTGTCTCGTCAAGAGTTGGTTGAGTTGCAGGTTGCTGACCCTGAGTTGAAAGGTCTAGCTAACTCTGCTTACAGTGAAGAAGAGTCAGCCGGTGCTTCTACTTGTTATTATGTAAAGTCAGGAGTACTTATGAGGAAGTGGAGACCCCCAACAGCATCAGCCGACTGTGAATGGGAGGTTGTACATCAAGTTGTCATCCCTCGTGTTTGTAGGCAGGATATCATTAGAGTGGCTCATGATACCAGTTTGGCAGGACACCTTGGAGTGAGGAAGACTGTGGCACGCATTTTGAAACACTTCTACTGGCCAGGTATCTTCAGGGATGTTTCCTGGTACTGTAAGTCTTGTCACACCTGTCAAGTTGTGGGGAAGTGTAATCAGACCGAAAAGGTTGCACCTCTAGTTCCCATTCCTCCTTTTGAGGCGCCTTTCACCCGTGTGTTGGTGGATATTGTGGGCCCTCTTCCTAAGACTTCTTCAGGATTTTCTTATGTGTTGACCATGATTGATATGGCTACTCGTTATCCTGAAGCCATTCCACTTAGAAACATCTCAGCAAAGAACGTGGTTAAGGAAATGCTAGGGTTCTTCACAGAGTTTGGTCTGCCCAAGGAGGTACAGTCAGACCGGGGAAGTAATTTCATGTCAAACGTTTTCAAACAGTCTCTGAAAGAGTTGGGCATCACCCAGATCACGTCTTCAGCTTACCATCCCCAGACCCAAGGAGCGTTGGAGAGATATCATCAAACACTCAAATCGATGCTCAAGAAATACTGTTTGGAACATCAGAAAGACTGGGATAAAGGTCTTCCATTCGTTGTGTTTGCCGCAAGAGAATCTCCAAATGAATCACTGGGCTTCTCACCTTTTGAACTACTGTTTGGCCATGAAGTAAGAGGACCCCTTAAGTTACTCAAGGAATGCTGGCTGTCGGAGGAAGATGACGTCAACCTGCTGGAGTATGTGATGAAGTTCAAAGAACGGCTGTCCACTGCTTTACAGCTGGCGAGAGAGAATTTAGGAGCTGCTCAGGAGAAGATGAAGACTTGGTATGATAAGAAGTCCAGGTTACGCCACTTTCAGCCAGGAGGTCAGGTTTTGATTCTGCTACCAGTTCATGGGCAACCTCTTCAAGCCAAGTTTAGTGGTCCTTATTTCGTGGAGAAGAAACTCAGTGATGTCAACTATGTCATCGCCACACCAGATCGTAGAAAGAGCAAGCAACTATGTCACATCAACATGCTAAAGTTATATCACAGGCGGGACGAAAATAATCCAGTCTGCACAGTAGCTGTTCCACCCGAGTCTGCAAGTGAAGCTCTCCCATGCAGTATGAGCCTGAGTGATAGTTTGGGGAAGAATCCTGATATCATGAATGATCTCCAGACTAAGCTTTCTCATCTACCACCCAAGGAAAGGCAGGAGTTTTCGGCATTACTGCAGGAGTACCCGCAAGTGTTCCGTGCTACTCCAGGAAGAACCACTGTGTTGATGTATGATGTCGATGTTGGAGACGCAAAGCCAATTAAATTGCCTCCTTACCGTGTGAACCCAGTGAAAGTTCCTCTCATGCAGAAGGAGCTTGGCTACCTGTTGGACCACAAGATGATTGAGCCCTGTCAGAGCGAGTGGAGTTCTCCTGTCACTCTAGTCCCTAAGCCAGGTGGGTCACAGCGGCTTTGCATTGACTACAGACGTGTTAATCAGATAACCAAAACAGACACTTACCCTCTCCCTCGTGTGGAAGATTGCATATACAAGATCGGAAAGGCTAGGTACATAAGTAAGTTTGATTTGTTAAAGGGATACTGGCAAGTACCTATGACTGAACGTGCTAGGGAGATCTCATGTTTTGTAACACTAGGAAAGGCTTTTGCATGTTCTGTAATGCCGTATGGTATGAAGAATGCACCAGCCACATTTCAGAAGCTCATGAATGTTGTAACAGAGGGTTTGGCAGGGTGTGTTGTTTATATTGATGATGTATTAATCTTCAGTGACAACTGGAAAGATCACCTATGCCATGTCAGTAAATTTCTTGACCGTTTAGTTCCTGCTAATCTTGTAGCTAATTTATCAAAGTGTGAGTTTGGTCAAGCTAAAGTTCAGTACCTTGGGTATGTAATTGGTGATGGACATGTTGCACCACCAGGAGCTAAGGTTCAGGTTATAAGTGATCTTCCCAGACCTAAAAGTAGGAAAGAGCTACAAAGATTTTTGGGAATGGTAGGTTATTACAGGAGATTTGTTCTTAACTTTTCTATTCTTGTATCACCACTTACAGACCTACTGAAAAAGGGAGTTAAATTTGTCTGGACTGATAACTGTGAATCCTCTTTCAACAAACTTAAAGCTATTCTATTAAGTCAACCAGTGCTCGCTACTCCAAATTTTGCTAAGCCTTTTAAGATGGCTGTTGATGCAAGTGATACAGGAGCTGGGGTTGTTTTGCTGCAAGAGGATGATCAGGGTATTGAACATCCTGTATCTTATTACAGTAAGAAGTTCACTCCACCTCAAAAGAACTACTCAACTATTGAGAAAGAGCTTTTGGCCTTGATTTTGGGTTTACAGCATTTTTCATTTTATTTGTGTTCTGGTTTTGACCCCATAGTCATTTATACCGATCATAACCCACTGAAATTCCTTAGTAAGTTTAAAGATAAAAATCAGAGATTGACAAGATGGAGTCTACTTCTTCAGGAGTATTCATTAGACATACAACATGTCAAGGGGAAACAAAATGTTATTGCAGATTGCTTATCTAGACTTTAGACAGATTGTTTTAGAGTAATAAGAAATTTCCTTTGTAAATTTCTTTTTCTTTGTGGGGAGGTGTTACATAGCCTATGATTTCATCATCCTTTGTGTAATTTTAACGCACAGTATGCTGCATGTTTGATCACGAGCGTGTTCTGCCTCAGTCCCCCCCTTCTACCGTTATAGTAGAGTAAGTCGTTCTCTCTGTTATACTTTGCGGGATTTTCAGCTCTCTGTCCCCATGGCTTCATTTGCGCGTCCCTCTTACAAGTTGTATCAAGCTCTGCCAGCCCCTATATAATGAGCTCAGTCTGTGCATCATTGCCACTTAGATCTGCTCCTCATTTTGTTCACATCTCTGTCCTCCCCTGTACAGATATTATTATTGTGAGTGCTCAAGAAATCTCCAACCATCTAGCAGCTGTGTGTAATTTGAGTATAACTGTTGTTGCATTTTTTCTTGTACTGTATAGCATAAGTTTAATGTGTAGGCCTAGTGAAGTTTTTGTAATTCGTGTGGGATTCTTTATGTCAGTCATTTTTTATAATAGTTTGTATCTGTAATAATTTATCTGGCATTCACTGAGTATTATCTGGTATCTCATTTTATCAGGGCTGACTTAGATAAATTTACTCTTGCTAATTTCGTGTTAATAGAGGCTATTGCAGTTAACCATATATTTAACCTGTTTATTTGCCATTACATTATCCTTATGAGTCCTGAATGTTTTGTTGTTAGTTTGAGCATTAAACTTTAACTTGTAATTTTACCTAACTCTTTTGTTTTGAACCTGGAACTTTACGGGGCAGTAGTGATTTTTAGCATTCTCACTTAAAGTGTACGTTATCTTTCTCCGTTCCGTAACAGTATATATATATATATATATATATATATATATATATACTGTGTATATATATATATATATATATATATATATATATATATATATATATATATATATGTATATTTGTATATATATGTATGTATGTATATATATATATATATATATATATATATATATAGATAGATAGATAGATAGATATGTATGTGTATATATATATATATATATATATATATATAGATAGATAGATAGATAGATATGTATGTAAGAAAGATAGCTGTGATTATATCGGCATATGCTCCACAGGCAGGATTGGATGAATCAGAGGAAGATAGATTTTGGGATGATTTAATACGTGTAGTGGGTGGTATGCAGGATGATGAGATAGTGATTTTGGGAGGGGACTTAAATGGTCATGTAGGTGAAGCAGCACAAGGTTATGAAGGAGTACATAGGGAATGTGCGTATGGTCTAAGGAATGCAGAAGAGGAAAGGATACTCGAGTTTGGGGAGGCAACGGACATGATTGTGTGCAACACATATTTTAGGAAAAGAGACAGTAGGTTAATTACGTATGAGTCTGGGGGAAATAGCAGTCAGATTGATTATTTTCTGGTTAGGAGGGCCGATAGGAGGTTAGTGAGGGATGTTAAAGTTATAGGAAGTGAGGAGTGTGTGCAGCAGCACAAACTATTGATATGGGATATGGTGCTTAAAGAACAAGTGATGAAAAAGAGGACTTATGTACCTAAGAGGAAAATATGGAAGATGAAAAACCAAGTAGTAAGGGATGCCTTCTATAGCGAGTTGAGGAAAGTGGTGGCTGAACAGGGAGCTGTAGACAAAGGCGTTAATGAACAGTACAGAGCCCTCACGAACAATTTCTTGAAAGTTACTGATGTAACATGCGGCTGGACAAGAGGACCACCAAGACAAGTAACTTGGTGGTGGGATGAGGGTGTTGAAGCTGCAATTAAGGAGAAAAGAAGGCTTTTCCGGGAATGGAAGAAAGGTGGTAGCAAAGAGGAATATTTGGCTGCCATGCGTAGGGCTAGGAGAGAGGTATACAGGGCAAAGTCTGAGTCACAGAGACAATTACTTGATAACCTAAATCATGAGGAAAGGAAAAATATATTTAGGGTGACAGGTCAGGTGAAGAGGGATAATCGGGATATCATAGGTGAGCAGTGTGTGAAGAATGATGAAGGAAGGGTAGTGGTGAACAGTGAGGATATTAAAGATGCATGGAGAGAGCATTATAACCGGTTGTTGAATGAGGAGTTTGACTAGGACAGGGAAGGTTTGGAGCCAGCAGATCCAGTGTCTGGCCCTTGGCCTTTGATTGATACTGCTACTGTGAGTGAGGCAATAGGCAGGATGAGGGTGGGGAAGGCAGCAGGTGTGTCTGGGTTGACTGCCGAAATGTTGAAGGCCTCAGGCGATATAGGGGTGAGTTTAGTCACTGACCTGATTAACAGGATTATTCATGAGTGTGTTGTCCCAGATGATTGGCTGAAGAGTGTAATTGTAAATGTGTATAAAGGGAAGGGTGATGCCCTGGAAAGAGGAAATTATAGAGGTATAAAGCTTTTAGATCAGATAATGAAGGTAATGGAGAGAGTTTTAGAGGGTATGATTAGAGAAAGAGTGAATATTGATGAGATGCAGTTTGGGTTTATGCCAGGTAGGGGGACCACTGATGCCATATTCATTGTTCGACAGCTTCAGGAAAAATATATTGGTAGGAGAAGGGATCTTTATCTTGTTTTTGTTGATTTGGAAAAGGCCTTTGACAGAGTCCCTAGAGAGGTGGTGAAGTGGGCAATGAGAAAGCTTGAATTGGAGGAGTGGCTGGTTAGGGTGGTTATGGTCATGTATGTGGGTGCTCACACTCAGGTGAGAGTGAATGGAGATTTGAGTGATGAGTTTTCCGTGAATGTTGGTGTGCATCAGGGGTCAGTCTTGAGTCCCATGTTGTTTATCATGGTACTTGAAGCCCTTTCACGTGACTTTAGAAACGGACTCCCGTGGGAGTTGTTGTATGCTGATGATTTGGTGTTGATTGCAGAGAATGAAAGGGAGGCGGAGGAAAGGTTTAGGAAGTGGAGAGATGGTATGGGGCAAAAGGGTTTAAGGGTAAATGCAGATAAAACAAAAGTGATGATATCTAGGGTTGGTGGCGGTACTGTCAAAGACGAGGGAGAGTGGCCATGTGCAGTTTGCCACAAGGGCGTGGGAAGTAATTCCATCTTGTGCAGTGTGTGTGATAAATGGGTGCATAAGAGATGTAGTGGTATCAGAGGTAGACTGCGAGATAATGCTGATTTTATGTGTACAGCATGCCGGGGTGAGCAGGTGGAGATCGTCAGACGTGAAAGGATTGAACTTGCTGGTGAATCTCTTGAGTGTGTGGAAGAGTTTTGTTATTTGGGAGACATGTTGTGTGCCGGAGGTGGGGCTGGAGCTAGCTCTGTGGCTAGGGTGAGAAGTGGTTGGAAGAAGTTCAGGGAGCTCTTGCCTCTCCTGACATTGAGAGGGCTCTCCCTACGTGCTAAGGGGTCTTTGTATGCAGCATTTGTTAGGAGTGTAATGCTGTATGGCAGTGAGACCTGGGCAGTGGAGGAGGAAGACATTCGCCGGCTCAGACGTACAGAAATGACAATGATTAGGTGGATGTGCAGTGCGTCCCTGCGTCCAAGGCCTGGAGGGGCTGGGTTTACAATGGAAGAGTTGAGAGGTAGGATGGGACTGGACTGTATTGGTGTTGTGATGAGGAGAGGTAGATTGAGGTGGTTTGGACATGTGGAGAGGATGGGGGATGATAATTGGGTGAGGAAGGTGAGAAGTGTTAATATTGGGGGTGGGGTTATGAGAGGTAGACCGAGAAAGACATGGGACGAGGTCATTAAGTGTGACCTTAGGGTTAAGGGACTGAACAGGGAGGCTGCAATGGATCGTGCAGCGTGGAGAGCCGCAATTAGGTGACGAAGGCCGACACATGCAAGCATGTTGGAGCCTTTAAAAACGAAAACGAAAAAACGAAAACGAAAACGTATGTATATCTCTTTCTTCTCAAATAGGGTTATTTCAATCATCATCTCTCGCTTAACACATATAACTATCATTCGTTCCCCATTTTCATTTCTTCCAGGTACACCATGCATACCAATTACACGTCAGCTGCAACATTTCCCACTCTAGTATTCAGATCTCCCATCATTACCATATACACATTTGCTCCATAACTCTGCAGACACTCATCAACATCATTCCATGAAGACTCCCTCTCTTCTGCATCCCTTTCGCTACCATGCCCATAAGCACTCACAAATACCCACGAATCACATCCACAGTAGTGTCGATGAGACCTCCTTCCATTCAATCACACACAGCTGCACTTCTGGGCTCACCAACAATGCCACACCTTCCCTCGCCCTTCCTCTATCAATACGTTACATCCTTCCATTCACACTTCGTAACTCAGTCTCACCTTTCCCTTTCATCTTTGTTTCACTCAGAGTTAACACGTCCAAGTTTCTTGTCAAAAACATTCTCCCAATCTCCTCCCTTTTAGCCTGAATCATACATCTACGCACATAGACCCAATCTTCAGGGTATGAACCTGCTTTGAGGGATAAATTAAATCCTCATGATGAAGCTCCTCTTTTGAGCAGAAACGTGGGTGACACTCTCAAGAGTTCATGTGCTAATTTCCTGTCTGATGGTTTTGTCAGTCCTCTGGACAGTAATGACAGAGAATCAGTTAAAATATATCGTGATACAGGTGCTTGCCAATCCCTTATGCTGACCAGTGTTCTAGGCTCTAATGTTAATTCCTCTGATGAAACTGTAATCTTACAAGGTGTAGGGAATAATTACTTCTCTGTCCCTCTGTGCAGAGTGAATTTAGAGTCTGGTTTTGTTAATGGTTCCGTTATGGTTGGGTTGGTTGAGACACTCCCAATGTCAGGTGTAACTTTCTTACTTGGAACTGATATTGGTGGAAGTCAAGTGTGTCCAGCTCCTCAGTTGTCTAGTGAGCCAGTGGCTGCATCCCAGGATTATGATGTGACTGATGTGTTCCCTGCATGTGCTGTCACTAGGGCTAATGTTAAAGTTACTGGTGATTTAGAGGATAATGATGATGATGATGTTATCCTAGCTGACACTTTTCTTGCTAATTTGGACCACTCACCAGATGAGGCAGTACCCCGTAGTGTTGATAATTTGTCTCGTCAAGAGTTGGTTGAGTTGCAGGTTGCTGACCCTGAGTTGAAAGGTCTAGCTAACTCTGCTTGCAGTGAGGAAGAGTCAGCTGGTGCTTCTACTTGTTATTATATAAAGTCAGGAGTACTTATGAGGAAGTGGAGACCCCCAACAGCATCAGCCGACTGTGAGTGGGAGGTTGTACATCAAGTTGTCATCCCTCGTGTCTGTAGGCAGGATATCATTAGAGTGGCTCATGATTCCAGTTTGGCAGGAGACCTTGGAGTGAGGAAGACTGTGGCATGCATTTTGAAACACTTCTACTGGCCAGGTATCTTCAGGGATGTTTCCTGGTATTGTAAGTCTTGTCACACCTGTCAAGTTGTGGGGAAGTGTAATCAGACCGAAAAGGTTGCACCTCTAGTTCCCATTCCTCCTTTTGAGGCGCCATTCACCCGTGTGTTGGTGGATATTGTGGGCCCTCTTCCTAAGACTTCTTCAGGATTTTCTTATGTGTTGACCCTGATTGATATGGCTACTCGTTATCCTGAAGCCATTCCACTTAGAAATATCTCAGCAAAGAACGTGGTTAATGAAATGCTAGGGTTCTTCACAGAGTTTGGTCTGCTCAAGGAGGTACAGTCAGACCGGGGAAGTAATTTCATGTCAAATGTTTTCAAGCAGTCTCTGAAAGAGTTGGGCATCACCCAGATCACGTCTTCAGCTTACCATCCCCAGACCCAAGGAGCGTTGGAGAGATATCATCAAATACTCAAATCGATGCTCAAGAAATACTGTTTGGAACATCAGAAAGACTGGGATAAAGGTCTTCCATTTGTTGTATTTGCCGCAAGAGAATCTCCAAATGAATCACTGGGCTTCTCACCCTTTGAATTACTGTTAGGCCATGAAGTAAGAGGACCCCTTAAGTTACTCAAGGAATGCTGGCTGTCGGAGGAAGATGACGTCAACCTGCTGGAGTATGTGATGAAGTTCAAAGAACGGCTGTCCACTGTTTTACAGCTGGCGAGAGAGAATTTAGGAGCTGCTCAGGAGAAGATGAAGACTTGGTATGATAAGAAGTCCAGGTTACGCCACTTTCAGCCAGGAGATCAGGTTTTGATTCTGCTACCAGTGCATGGGCAACCTCTTCAAGCCAAGTTTAGTGGTCCTTATTTCGTGGAGAAGAAATGATGTCAACTATGTCATCGCCACACCAGATCGTAGAAAGAACAAGCAACTTTGTCACATCAACATGCTAAAGTGATATCACAGGCGGGACGGAAATAACCCAGTCTGCACTGTAGCTGTTCCACCCGAGTCTGCAAGTGAAGTTCTCCCATGCAGCATGAGCCTGAGTGATAGTTTTGGGAAGAATCCTGATATCATGAATGATCTCCAGACTAAGCTTTCTCATCTAGCTCCCGAGGAAAGGCAGGAGTTTTCGGCATTACTGCAGGAGTACCCGCAAGTGTTCCGTGCCACTCCAGGAAGAACTACTGTGTTGATGCATGATGTCGATGTTGGAGACACAAAGCCAATTAAACTGCCTCCTTACCGTGTGAACCCAGTGAAAGTTCCTCTCATCCAGAAGGAGCTTGGCTACCTGTTAGACCACAAGATGATTGAGCCCTGTCAGAGCGAGTGGAGTTCTCATGTCACTCTAGTCCCTAAGCCAGGTGGGTCACAGCGGCTTTGCATTGACTACAGACGTGTTAATCAGATAACCGAAACAGACACTTACCCTCTCCCTCGTGTGGAAGATTGCATAGACAAGATCGGAAATGCTAGATACATAAGTAAGTTTGATTTGTTAAAGGGATACTGGCAAGTACCTATGACTGAACGTGCTAGGGAGATCTCATGTTTTGTAACACTAGGAAAGACTTTTGCATGTTCTGTAATGCCATATGGTATGAAGAATGCACCAGCCACATTTCAGAAGCTCATGAATGTTGTAACAGAGGGTTTGGCAGGGTGTGTTGTTTATATTGATGATGTATTAATTTTCAGTGACAACTGGAAAGATCACCTATGCCATGTCAGTAAATTTCTTGAGCGTTTGGTTCAGGCTAATCTTGTAGCTAATTTATCAAAGTGTGAGTTTGGTCAAGCTAAAGTTCAGTACCTTGGGTACGTAATTGGTGATGGACATGTTGCACCACCAGCAGCTAAAGTTCAGGTTATAAATGATCTTCCCAGACCTAAAACTAGGAAAGAGCTACAAAGATTTTTGGGAATGGTAGGTTATTACAGGAGATTTGTTCTTAACTTTTCAATTCTTGTATCACCACTTACAGACCTACTGAAAAAGGGAGTTGAATTTGTCTGGACCGATAACTGTGAATCCTCTTTCTGCAAACTTAAAGCTATCCTATTAAGTCAGCCAGTGCTCGCTACTCCAAATTTTGCTAAGCCTTTTAAGATGGCTATTGAAGCAAGTGAAACAGGAGCTGGGGCTGTTTTGCTGCAAGATGATGATCAGGGTATTGAACATCCTGTATCTTATTACAGTAAGAAGTTCACTCCACCTCAAAAGAACTACTCAACTATTGAGAAAGAGCTTTTGGCCTTGATTTTGGGTTTACAGCATTTTTCATTTTATTTGTGTTCTGGTTTTGACCCCATAGTCATTTATACCGATCATAACCCACTGAAATTCCTTAGTAAGTTTAAAGATAAAAATCAGAGATTGACAAGATGGAGTCTACTTCTTCAGGAGTATTCATTAGACATACAACATGTCAAGGGGAAAGAAAATGTTATTTGCTATTGCTTATCTAGACTTTAGACAGATTGTTTTAGTGTAATAAGAAATTTCCTTTGTAAATTTCTTTTTCTTTGTGGGGAGGTGTTACATAGCCTATGATTTCATCATCCTTTGTGTAATTCTAACGTACAGTATGCTGCATGTTTGATCACGAGCGTGTTCTACCTTACTACCCCCTTCTACCCTTATTGTGAAGTAAGTCGTTCTTTCTGTTGTTCAGAGCAGGATTGTCAACTGTTTGTCCCCATGGCTTCATTTGCACGTCCTTCTTACAAGTTGTATCAAGCTCTGCCGGCCCCTATATAATGAGCTCAGTCTCTGCATTATTGCCACTTAGATCTACTCCTCATTTTGTTCACATCTCTGTCCTCCCCTGTACAGTTGTTATTATTGTGAGTGCTCAGAAGTCTCCAACCATCTAGCAGCTGTGTAATTTGAGTATAAGTGTTATTGCATTTTTTCTTGTACTGTGTAGCATAAGGTGTTAATTCTTAGGCCTAGTAAGGTTTTTGTGATTAATGTAAAGTTTCATGTCAGCCATTGTTCATAATATTTTTGTATCTGTAATAATATATCTTGCATTCACTGAGTATTATCTGGTATTTTCATTTTATCAGGGCTGACTTAGATAAATTTACTCATGCTAATTTCGTGTTAATAGAGGCTATTGCAGTTAACCATATATTTAACCTGTTTTTTGCCATTACATTATCCTTATGAGTCCTGAATGTTTAGTTGTTAGTTTGTGCATTAAACTTTAACTTGTAATTTTACCTAACTCTTTTGTTTTGAACCTGGAACTTTACGGGACAGTAGTGATTTTTAGTATTCTCACTTAATGTGTACATTATCTTTCTCTGTTCCGTAACAATATATATCTATATATATATATATATATATATATATATATATATATATATATATATATATATATATATATATATATATATACTTTTCGTATTGTATATATTTTTCACCATTAGTTAGACTAGTTAAGAAATTTTTTTCAGGAATCGAAAACCTTCAATACTATTACTTGCTAAATATTATTTTTGCCTCCTCCAGACGTTTTTTTTTTTTTTTTTTTATTCAGTTTGGTACCACCTCTCATTATAAAATGTTTGAGTTAATAGTTGCTACGAGTCTAACTCTTCCAGTTCAATATCTCTCTTTTTAGATTGTCCTACCACGAATGAGGTACATGAATGATGTCATCATAATTATTTAAATAATCAGCAGTGCACATGTGTAAATATGCAACAACCAGTAAATCAGCATTACTGAAGTTATGGATGTTGTCCACGTTATACTACGCAGTAAGGTCCATGTAGGAGTCATTCTTACCACTTATTGCATCCAGGTGTAGCCATTTTGCAAAAAAGACCAATGTTTCATTGGTAAAAGACAAAATGCCACAACGAGGTAATGTGAGACACAGACTATAATTTTTTTTTTTTTTTTTGCATCTCAGAAGAGGAGCAAAAAAAATAAATAAATAAATAAATAAAATTCTTTTATAAATCACTCAGGGTATCTAATTAGACCTGGTAGCTTGAAGCATAGTCTTGCAGTTTAACTGCGTCACTTGTACTCGTTGTTTATTCAAATCTATTATTAAACCAAGCCATAGCTATGAAAGGGACTCACTCGATATAATCTCGTGGTACAAGAAGTCAGATATCTGTTACGTGCTCTCTAGAGAAAGATGCAATATTCATTACATAGTTTCTAGCTTATGCCGTTGTTCTTTGCGGGCAGGTGAAGGAGGCTTATAAAGGAGGCATAATCGAAAAGACAGATGCAGATGGTGGTAGTAGATGGTACTTCTGTCACGTCTGCGAGGAAGTTGTCTTGGAACACCAACGTAACTCCCACGAGGAAGACGAGCGTCATAAGCAGCGAGTACGTCGCTAAATCATTTAGTTTTTCTCCATAATAATAAATGAAACATGAAAACATGAAAAAAAAATCGTCAGTGTAAGATTGTTTACTCTTCTTTCATTCTTGACAGGCTATTCAGTGGAGATATGGCAACAACTCACGCTTAAGGATGGAGTACCAAGTCTCTTCTCAACCTCCCTGGGGCCAAGTTCATGTATTGAATTACACAGCCAATAGAGTGGGATCACAAGAAGATTCCAGAAACTTGAAAGATACATATTCTAAACTGGGGTATGATGTGTCGATTTATGAAGATCTAACAGAGGAACAAACTATTAGTAAGTTTAAAGATATCCTAGATCAAAGCAACCTACATGATATTCCGTCAATTACTGTATTTATTTTAGGTCACGGAAGCAATGCCTATGAATTTGTCACTGCTGATGGTAAACGAATGAATCTGGAAAACCTGAGGAATCAATTCTCAAATGAGAGATGTCCTCAACTTAAAGGCAAGCCAAAAATCTTTATGGCCAACTTCTGCCGAGAACCCATTAATGATTCGTTGACAGAATCAGATGGTGATGGCACCCTAGAAGACTTGGTCAATATCCATGCATCAGCTGTTGGTCAAAGGGCATTAAGGTCACGCGCTATTGGCACATATTTTGTTAGCTCCCTGTGCCACGTGCTGCAGAACATGACAAAACCCACGGATCTGCGAGAGCTTTATTATCAGGTAGTGATCGAAATAAAAAAGAGACAAGAGCGTGCTCAAGTCACAATGTGGGAAGATTGGAGCTTCAGGAAATTCATTGTCCAAAAAGACTGAGCCAAAATATATCTCATAGTACAAGAACTGGTCACTCCTATTTTATTCTTGATTATACGAGTAATTCAGACTTACATAAAATTCGGAGTAACATTACTTTTCACAAACTACACTTAAAGGAAATTGTAATTAAAATAATTTTTAGAGAACCTTGTGTAAAGCTGCATACTTCGGCTTACTCTCATTTGGTGTTACCCTTTATTTTTCGGAACTTTGAAATAAACTAAATATGTACAAATAAACTAGTGTGTTGTAAGGCTCGAAGAAAATGAACCCCAATGGGCAAATGTCACATTTTTCACGAGGAAAAGTTGTGGACTGGAGATGTCTAAAAGATGTGGATATCTGATCCTTTTTGATAGTTCGTTTCATGAGAATTTAAACACGTGTAATAGACGTGTTGAAATTCATCTAAAAGATGTGGATATCTGATCTTTTTTGATAGTTCGTTTCACGAGAATTTAAACACGTGTAATAGACGTGTTGAAATTCACGAGAAATACACAGTAATATCTGGTGAAATAAACCACATGCATGCAAATAAGAAAGGCTCTCTAGAAGCCAAATGGATAAACAAAAAATATACATTCACTCCCTAACTCCAACAAGTTCTTCCTATGCTGAATAAAAGTAATAATTTAGCCAGTATAAATTGTCAAATTAATCAATCATCAAAGCATTGTTAGCTTATAAGTCGATTAACTCATACAGACTATAATCAGTTCAGCTTGGGAAGAACTTGTGGGATCTAGGGATTGAATGTAAATTATTTTTATCCATTTGATTTCTAGAGAGCCTTCCTAATTTAAGTCGTACAAACTTGTCTAATGATAAATAAAATAAATTGTCAAGATGCATCATAATCATCAACGGGTTAATTTTCAATAATGTGCAAACTATATAAATGTCCTGCAAGATTCATATACTGCATACAGTACTGTAACTACATCAGTATAGTTAAGGTATAGTTAATGGTGAACGGAACCCATGAAACTTGTTGAGACTATAAGGTGCAATACATCAATAGTCTGCACAAGATTGGACACTAACGAATATAGGTATGTTTTCAATTAATACACAGAGTAGTTGTTTAATTTATGTATTGTGTATCACAGAAAATTCATTCACATTGCTATCTTCAAGAGTTGATGAGGTGAAAAGCTTTGGATTCCACCTTCTGCAGAAGAGCTCAATGTGATAAAAAGAAAGTATTTAATCAGAGAAATTAATTGGGGCAATTCTTTAGGGAAAAAATAAAATGCCATAGGGGAACTTAACGGTATACTAAAGGTTAACAGGGGATCAAATAGGACGGTAAGGATAGTAGACAACCAACAACCATCAGCACATTCAGCAGCGTGTTCGTTTCAGTAGCCAGATCCATTGCTCCTCTTAGAGTACAAATGAAAATATAAAGACTACAAACGATTAATCAGAAACCCTGGGAGCACTGTGAAAAACAAAACCCTACTTAGGTGCTATCACCAAGAATAATAGTGTACAGTGTAGGTTCTGTGTGACAAATGGAGAAGCTGTCCACCATCCTTTTAAGGACGGTGCTGGCTGCATGGTATGTGCGGTTCTATATGGTTCTATACATGTAGGAGAATTACAGTGTTAGATTATCTGAAAGAATAAAACATAGATATTAGTTTCAAGACAACACTAAGTACAGTAAATTAGGGAATTTTTTTTTAGTTCATAGTACCGTGGACTCACACAGTATGTGAGTTCAAGGTAAGCGAATTGCATAGTATGCGAGTGACCAAAATAATAACCAAAAAACCTTCACTGCGCGAGTTTAGCCCACAATCCGCGACATAGAGGCAAGGAGTGGCCCAAAACCACTATTTTCCCTAACTAAGCGACCCCCCTCTCCACACAACGGGCCCATTGCGACTTCAGAGGCTCTTGGGGAAGGTGCTCAAGAGGAGTCTACAGTAACATCTCGCCAATAACGACTTCGACAATAACGGTAAGTTAGAACAGAAACCCAGTTTCTATAACCTAAGTCTACTAAAACCAAGTCGGTTCACTTCCTTCTAAAACAGCTCCAAGCTTGCGCAGGGGACGGAGCAACGAAGTGACGTCGACTGGCTCTGGCACGAAACACCAGCTTAGTTGACTCCTGACCATGATGGAGGATGGATGTTTGCTCCACTGCTCAGACCATATTTTTCGGTTCGGTGAAGTGAAGGAAGGAACTGAAATGTGTGATGGAAGGTTTAGGGGTGTGAAGGAAGCACTTTTTCCCCTGCTTCGTTTTCCCTTGTTATAAATGTTTAATTTGAATCTGCGGTTTTATACATTTTCTGTTACTTAGCCAACTGACGTCACACACAAGCCACACCTCCCTGCGCCCTGATGGAAAGTGAACCGACTTGGTATTAGTAGACTTCTATCTATCTATCTATCTTGCCAGACGCCATAATCCCGAAAGGGGTGGCCATTTGACATTGAGTTAGTTGTTTTACGAGGAGGGGCACTAACCCTCCACCAACCCACTTGCTGACACGTAGGGAGCACGTATAATTTGGTTATATGGTTACCACCCAGCGTTGTAAATGGTTTCTTGGCTTACAGGAAACCATTTGGCTTGTCACTCAATGTAAAGCCACCTGTAAAGGAAAGAAAATCAATAAGAAGTGACCGGAAAGATGGGAGAAATAGGAAGAGAGGAGGGCAAGCATAGAAAAAGAATGATAAAGGCTAAGGAAGAAGTAGGCATCACTACATCAAGTGAATGGATGATGATCGCCACCACCTACCACATTAGTAGACTTAGTCTTTAATAATGTTTGGATTCGATGAATGACAGTTATTTCGCGAATGCCAAGTTATACAGCAAATACGTCCATAACAAGATAAGGAATGACGCTGACAAACAAGAAGAGATTAAGGAAATTGCCAAAAATGTGAGCAGTAGCGAGGAGATAGAGGATCCTCCCCTCACCACCTCCCCTGACTCGCCTACCACCGTCCCCTCCACCTCCACTGTCCCCCCCCCCCCGACTCACCAGCCGCCTCCACCTCCATTGTCCCCCCCCCCACCCTGATTCACCAGCCGCCTCCACCTCCACAGTCCCACCTGCATCACCTGGCATACCTGCAACCCCCACCATGATGACTTGCTGCATTCTGGAAGAAATATAACATTCAAAAGGCCTTAAATTTCTTCATCAAAGCCTGGAATAATACAACACTAGCAACTGTTAAACGCGCGGTGTGGGGGGTGGTGCAGCGGGGGCATTCTAAATGTGTTGTCATGCTTCAGAACCCCTGTTATTTACGTCCATCAAGCATGTTGTCTACTGTTGTTAAGGTGACTGACCATATTTTTGTTATTGTAGCTATATCTGGAGTATATGTCTGAAAATTTTCCCGTTTATTATGTCTCTAAGGGTAAAAAAATGTCAAGGTATGAGGGGGTACTGCCCATATGTAATTTTTCTCATTAGATTATGTATTCACAGTGCACAATTTCAAAGTTTGAGAGGACAAGGACTGCCCATCCACTCTTGTACTGTGTAAACCCACTGTATTTTTTTTTTTTTTTTTTCAGTATAGGTAAGAAGTAACCCTTTTTTGCATGATTTAGGGAACAATTTCGACCGCAAACAAATCCTAAGGCCTGTCATTGGGTGAAGTCAAATTCGAAATAATATCCTTAAACTGGTACTAAATATATATATATATATATATACATATATACATATATATATATATATATATATATATATATACAAATTTATTTTTTTCTCTAGAGAGAGGATTTACCCATATTTTGATTTTAACTGACAGTACTTTCAACCACATATGATCACATACCCAAACCTGTCCTAACTCCCATTAAGGGGTTGAAGTCAAATACGAGTTGAAAACTGTAAAATCGAACAAATTATTTACCTTTTAGTATTACTCTAACCGATTGAGGCTAAAAGGGAGGAGATTGGGAGAATGTTTGTGAGAAGAAAGTTGGATGTGTTAGCTTTGAGTGAAACGAAGACGAAAGGGAAGGGTGAGTCTATGTTTGGAAGTGTGACTGGAAGATTGTCTGGTGCTGATAGAGGAAGGGCAAGAGAAGGTGTGGCCTTGTTAGTAAGTCCAGAAGTACAGCAGTGTGTGATTGAATGGAAGGAGGTGTCATCGAGACTGATGTGGGCGAAAGCGAAATTTGAACGGGAGTTGTGGGTGTTTGTGAGTACATATGGGCCTGGTAGTGAAAGGGATGAAGAAGAGAGGGAGTCTTTCTGGAATGATGATGAGTGTCTGCAGAGTTTTGGAGCGAATGTGAATGTGGTAATGATGGGAGATCTGATTGCTAGAGTGGGAAATCTAGCAGTTGAAGGCGTAGTTGGTATGCATGGTGTGCCTGGAAGAAATGAAAATGGGGAACGAATGATAGGGATGTGTGTTGAGCGAAAGATGGTGATTGGAAATACGCTGTTTGAGAAGAAAGATATTTATAAGTATACATGGGTGAGACAGGAGGGTGGAAGGGTTGTTGATAGAGCTTTGATGGACTATGTGGTTGTGTCTACGAATGTAATAGGAAGATTGTTGGATGTGAGAGTTCTGAGAGGGGAGGGTGGAGGTATGTCTGACCACTACCTGGTGGAGGGAAAGTTAAGAGTAGGTATGAGATGGGTGAGAGATAGGAGGGTTAAGTGTGGCAGGGAGGTTTTGAAAGTGAATGAGTTGGATAAAAGAGAGAAAATGATAGACTATCAGGAGAAATTGAAAGATGAGTGGAATGCAGTGAAAGATCAGGAAAATGGCAGTGTGGAGGAGGAATGGCAGTTGTTTAAGAGTGCTGTGGTGCGGCATGCAGAAGAGGTGTGTGGTGTGAGACGTGTGGGTGGTGGTGTAAGAAAAGGAAGTGAATGGTGTTGCGAGGAAGTAAGTATGCCTGTGGCAGAGAAGAGATGTGCATATGAAGTGTGGCTGCAGAGGAAGGATGAGGTGTTATATGAGAGGTATAAGGAAAGGAGGAATAGGGCGAGAAGAGCTGTGCGTGATGCTAAAGTGGCAGCAGATGAGAGGTGGGGTAGGCGGGTGACTGAGAATTTTCAACAGAATAAGAAAATGTTTTGGAAGGAGGTGAAAAGGGTGTGAAAGGGAGAATCGGGGAAGGAAGAGCGAATAAAAGCAGAGGATGGAAGGATGTTAATTGAGACTGATGCAGTAAGGAAGAGATGGGCAGAGTATTTTGAAAGATTGTTAAATGTACAGGAGGAAAGGGTGGCTGAGATTGTGGCAGATGGAAGGGTGCAAGGCATAAATGTGTTGGGAGAGTTGAATGATTCTTTGATAACGAAGGAGGAAGTGGAGAAGGCAGTAAAGTAGATGAAAACAGGGAAAGCTGCAGGTATGGATGGGTGTGCTGTGGAGTGCCTGAAGGGTGGTGGAGTGACTATTGTTGACTGGTTAGTAAGATTGTTGAATGTGTGCTTTGTGAAAAGTATGGTGCCATTTGACTGGGCAAGTGCTTGTGTGGTCCTGTTGTATAAAGGCAAGGGTGAAAACAGTATGAATGTACTAGCTTTAGGGGTATAAGTCTGTTGAGTGTTGTAGGTAAGGTGTATGGTAGAGTATTAATTATGAGAGTTAGAGAGGGTAAACAGGGAGTAATTGGTGATGAGCAGTGTGGCTTTAGGAGAGGGAGGGGATGCGTGGATCAGGTGTTTGCTGTGAGACAAGTGTGTGAAAAGTACTTAGCGAAAGGCAAGGTTGTGTTTTGGGCATTCATGGATTTAGAGAAAGAGTGTGACAGAATTGATAGGGAGGCTTTGTGGACTGTTTTATGATTGTATGGACTTGATGGTAGGTTATTAAAAGGTGTGCAAAGTTTTTATCTAAATAGTAGAGCGTGTGTAAGAGTGGGAAATGCTGTGAGTGATTGGTTTCCCGTGAGAGTGGGGCTGCGACAGGGATGTGTGATGTCACCTTGGTTGTTTAATATTTATATGGATGGTGTTGTAAGAGAGGTGAATATAAGTGTTTTAGGTGGAGGTCTGAGTCTGGTGAATGTCGATGGTGGAGAGTGGAATCTTAAGCAGCTGCTGTTTGCAGATGATACTGCACTGGTGGCTGATTCAGATGAGAGACTGAGACAGTTGGTAGAGGAGTTTGGAAGGGTGTGTGAAAGGAGGAAATTGAAAGTAAATGAGAATAAGAGTAAAGTGATGAAGTGTATGAGGTTGGTAGATGGTATGGGGATGAATATAGTTTTGAATGGTCAGTTGTTTGAGGAGGTGGAGTGTTTTAAATATTTAGGGTCGCATGTTGCTATGGATGGAAGAATAGATGCAGTAGTGAAGTTTAGAATAAATGAATTAGGAAAGGTGCTGGGAGGAATGAAAAAAGTGTTTAGATGTCGTTCGCTTAGAATGGATGTAAAGAGAAGGCTGTATGAGGGTGTTGTGGTACCTGTCACGAATCAAATTCGCGACATTTCCCTTTTGTGAGAAACCACGAACTATTAGTGGAAAACTCACTGTGTATTGCTCAGTTAACCGTTTCTCTCTCCATTTCGGTGGTATACTTTTCAAAACATTCGTCACTGTTTCAAAAGTGACCGATCTAATGCACGTCAATAAGTGCTCTACTGAGCGATACTATTGTTTCTTTATTGTTCGCCCCTGCTTGCCTCAACCGTTAGCCACGCCTTCTTCCGGTGGCTTCTGTGTCCTACCCATACATTGTATTTGAATTCAGTGCAGTGTTTGCTGTGACGGAGTGAGGTTCTGTGCTCCAGAAGTGAGAGGTCAACCCAGGCTCCACTAGACTACAGTTCTCCAGACTCCCACCCTTCGTTGGTGATACACCGCATTCATTGACCAGTATTTCTTTTCGTTTTCCTAGTCTTAAGAGTTTAGTTAAGGTGTTTTTCCTAGGCGTAAGAATTTAGCTTTTGAGTGAGTGAGTGAGTGCGATCTCATTAATTTGATTTTGAAATGTAACGTTAAATTTATTTTTGTAATCAATAAATTTAACATTCTTTTTCTTGAGCTTAATGTAATGTAAACTCTTGTTTCATTTCTCCGCAATTAAGCTTATTTCTCTTATAGCTCCTAGCTTGCATAAACGTTTGCCATTCATAAATGGTCCTTAGGCCAGTCTTGTGTATTAAGCTTAAAATCCGTTGTGCCTCCTAGAAATTAAGCATCAGCAAGAACCTGATACTATTATTAGTATTAATGATTTATTGTCATGGGTGAAGTAACTTTCTCCAGAGGCTAACAGTACTAATAAACAGCAATTGAATAATTAGTCTCTGCTGTGTACTGTTGAGAAAGTATATAAATTCTCGTTCTTAGAGAATCGTGCGAAGCAAGCCAGCATAAAGTAATCGTTGCTTGATTTAGCAAGACAATCATTGTCCCTGTTGTTCAATATTATTGAACATTATTATCATTTAAATAAAATTTTGCATTTATTTTAAAAACCCCGTGACAGTACCGACTGCGTTATATGGGGCTGAAACATGGAATATGGGTGTAGCAGAGAGGAAAAGTTTGAATGTAATGGAGATGAGGTGTCTGAGGAGTATGTGTGGAGTGACGCGTATGGATCGAGTGCGAAATGATGATGTACGAAGGAGAACTGGAGTTGTTCAGGAGATGGCTGGTAGAGTTGAGCAGAGGGTGTTGCGATGGTTTGGGCATATGGAGAGAATGGATAATGAGCGATTGGTGAAAAAGATAACTAGATCTGATGTGAGAGGTGTAAGGCTGAGAGGAAAACCATGAATAGGATGGATGGACAGTGTGAAGAGAGCGCTGGATGCGAGAGGGATGTCTGTTGAGCAAGGAAGAGTGGCTGTGCGTGACAGAAATAAATGGAGAGAACATGTGAATGAATAAATGATGACGCAGCCCTGAGGGGATATTCTCCCGCATTTAGTCTGATTAGCTAGTCAGGTCAGGTGTGAGTAAGGGGATGGGTCTATTATGATGTGGCAGGGGTAAACCAGCTCTGCTGTCGGGCCCTGCTGCGGATGTCACTGATTGCACTGTGCAGTTGACCCATGTGTGGTGTGGTGCAGTGAGGATCTGTCCCTTCTTCCCACTGGGGCTAAGATGCGAATGACTGTGTTTTGAATGGATGAGGAAATGGGGAGTGTGTCGTCCTGTCTTGGCTACCTCCCTTTCCATGGGGGAAGCAGCCTCAGTATATAGATAGATTACTCTTACCTAATCTAATCTAGCCTAACCTAACCTAACCTAACCTGGCCTAATCCCTGTGCGTGGTTGAAGTCATATATGAAAAAAAAAAAAAAAAGGGAAATAAAACTGAATGAAGTGGTTTTTAACTCATTAACTGTGGCATTAGGTTTCATGGTCAATCCCCCCATGCACAAAAAAATGGGATTCTTTTTTCTTCAAAAATCATTTTTGCTCTTATATATGAAAGAGTTCGTGGAAAAGAATAGGAAACCAAATATGAGTTCATTATTTACCTTAGTTTGGCTGTGGTACGCTATTTGCGGACATTTGGGTGAAAAATGTAGCTTGCATTTTTTTAAAAATAAGAGCTTGAGCATATGACGTACGCAGCAGTCGCATGCTATTCTTCATATGATGTATGTAGCAGCTATCGGGTTAATTAAACTAACCTAATCTACCAAATCAGACCTAATCCAGCAAAATTTAACCCCCAACCTAACCTACATTAACCGCAAAAGCATCTTATCTAACCTAACCTGGCCTAATCCCTGTATGTGATTGAAGACACACCCACAAAAAAAGGGAATTAAAATCGAACAAAGTGCTTTTTAATCTAACCTAACCTACCAAATCAGACCTAATCCAACCAAATTTAATCCTCAACCTAACCTACATTAACTGTGAAAGCTCATAAATTTGAGGGCAGGGATGGGCTAACGTCGCCCTCCCCAAGCCATGACTATACAGCGAGTTGATACTGCATGAATAAAAACACCTAAAGGACTTATTTGCGAGAAAAATGTCATATATGAACCCCCCCCTAAGCTGAGAAAATATCATTGGAAAGGCTGGAATTCCTCTAGGGTGTGACTAAACGAAATGTAATACTACCTAAATTAACACCATACAGGCACCTGACAGAATTAATGCCTAGCCTATAGGCAAGCCTAGGCCCTATACATCATGCGGATAGGCCAGGCTATTTAGACCGAGCCTGTGGTTGAATAGTTTTTATAAGGCAAATTTCTTCTTTATACCTAAGCTTATATATGATTAACTTTTGATATTGAAAATTGATATAGTACTTCCGGGAATGCTCGTCGGCGAAGAGGTGACGGTGCGGCCTTATTCTTTACCAACATCCGCGGCCTTACCACAAATTTAAACTCAGTTCATTTTTTCCTTCAGTCCATATCCCCTTTGGCCCTTTTCCTCACAGAACCACAAATCTCACCCTCTACCGATATATCTCCATTTTGTTTTCCCGGTTACCATCTCCTTACAAACTTTCGAAACAAGGGCGGCACCTGTTGTTATATCAAATCCCAATATGCAGTTGATACTATTTTAAACTTCACTTCATCCAGTTTTGATTACTCATTATATAAATTAAATTGCCAAAACATTACCAAATATATCTGTGTAGTTTATCGTTCCCCCAATGCTTCTTCGGAACCCAGTGTACTTGATTCCATATCCACTCAGTTGAGTAACCTTGACCTTGCCCTTGGCCATGAAATTACCATTTTGGGTGATTTTAACATACACAATGTTGAATGGTTATTGCATTCTGCCCAGACTGACGACGCTGGTCTAGAATGCGAGCTGTTTGTGGAATCATTTAATCTCACCCAGTTGGTAAAGCAACCAACCAGAATACCTGATAATCCTGACCATAATGCCCATCTCTTGGATTTATTCTTGACAAATAATCCAGATCAATACAGGATAGAGGTACTGTCACCACTTGGATCCTCTGACCACAATCTCATCAAAGCCTCATTAGTTAACCCTCCTACACTTCCCCATTCCGAACCTGTCAGGGTGACCCGATGGCACTTTGAAAGGGCAGACTGGGATGGATTTAGAAATTATCTTGCTGATGTTCCATGGCAGTCTTTCTTCTCTAGTGATCCCAATTCTACCCAGTCCCACATTTGTGACTTAATACTAGCTGGTATGGATTTATTCATACCAAGTCAACAATTCACTAAAAGATCAAACTCTCCAAAATGGTTTGATGGCAATTGTGCTAGAGCAACAGCCCAAAAGTCATTAGCATATAACTCTTACTTAAAATCAAAAACACCTGAATCACTCTCCCAATTTAAAATTGCTAGAAATCATGCAAAAGCTGTATTAAATCTATCTAAATCAAACTTTCTTCAAAAGCAAGAATCAAAACTACTTAACAACCCTAATGACAATAGAATATTCTGGTCAACTCTTAATTCTTTCAATAATAACTTTAACAAGTCATCTTCCATTCCCCCACTAAAATCTTCAGATGGCAATATTACAAATGACCCACGTGGGAAAGCAGATATCTTTGCTAGTACCTTTGCAAGAAACTCTACCATAGATGATACCAGCCAGAATGTCTCAGTACTGGAACTTGATTTTCCCGAAATTGCCCCACTTAAAATACAGACAAGATTTGTAAAATCCATCCTAGACAATTAACCTACCAACAAAGCTCCAGGTCCAGATGGAATTCCGCCAATTGTTTTGAAAAAGTGTTCCCCTGAACTTGCCTCTGTTCTAGCTAAATTATTCAGACTATGCATACGTACTTCTTTATTCCCAAATTCATGGAAAGAAGCCAATATCCACCCAGTTCCGAAGAAAGGAAGTTCGTCTGACCCCTCCAATTACAGACCAATAGCTATCACATCTTCTCTTGGTAAGGTATTTGAAACTTTAATTAACAAGCATATTGTTAAACATCTTGAATCCAACAACTTAATTAATGATAGACAATACGGTTTTCGCCACGAAAGATCCACCATTGACATACTCAATCTCTTAACTCATACCATCCATCAATCAATTGATCTTTTTGGAGAAACTCATGCAGTAGCTCTTGATATCTCTAAAGCTTTCGACAGAGTATGGCACCGTTCCCTGCTGTCCAAACTCCCTTGCTATGGACTAACGTCTTTTGTTCCTTTGATTTCTTCTTATCTTAGTGACAGGAAAATAAGAGTAAAAGTAGATGATGTATATTCGAATTTCCACTCAATTAACGCCGGCGTGCCGCAGGGATCAGTTCTGGCGCCAACCCTATTTCTGGTTCATATTAATGATCTCTTATCTGTCACTCACAATCCCGTTCACTCATATGCAGATGACTCAACACTACATAGTTCATTCACACTCAGACATCCATTTACAAAGTCTAATATCTCTACCTCTCAATACAGCCATCTCCATAAATCAAGATCTATCTACAATCAGTGAATGGGGACAAAACAACCTTGTCTCTTTTAATGCTAGTAAAACTATATATATACAGTTTACTAATAGACAGATATTGCCAGATTCGTACATTACCTTCAGTGCTACTAATATTCCCATCTCCAAAAGTATTGAAATTCTTGGTGTCTCACTTAACAGTGCCCTCAGCTGGACCTCTCATGTCAGATCACTTGCTAAAACCGCCTCAATGAAACTTGGATTATTGTACAGAGTCCGTAACTTCTTCGCCGATGAGCAGTTAGCTATAATTTATAAGAGTCTTGTGCGCTCTCAGCTTGAATATTGCTCACCGTTGTGGAATGGTTGTGGAGAGGTTGCATTAAGACAACTAGACAAAATTCAGAATAAAGCTGTTAGAATCATTAACAACCCTGCCATTACATATAAACTACCTCCCCTGCAAGTAAGAAGGAATGTTGCCTCCCTTGCATTATTTTACAGATATTTTTTTGGCAAATGCTCAAACGAAGTTGCGTCCATGGTGCCACCTCTCCATGCCTTCCCTCGTGCTACACGGGCATCTGGTAGCGCTCATGACTGGTATGTCACTCAACCATATTGCAGAACTTCTGCCTATCAGAATTCTTTCATTCCCCGAACTGCATCTCTCTGGAACTCGCTTCCCCAGAGTTGTTTTCCTCCAAATTTCAACCTACAACTGTTCAAGTCTAACTGTTACAGATATTTTATGAACAGAGGACACCAGTAATCTGGTGTATGGATTATTTTTTTTCTCCATTTGTTTTTCCTTCCTCCGTTCTGTTATTTAAAAAAAAAAAAAAAACTTCAAAAATCTTACCTTCCCTCAAAGCTTGTGCCTCTGTACGTATGGTAAACGTGGGATTTGAATGTTTGTGCAAGGTTACCATTCAAAATACTCAATTTTCACTATAGGTAACAAGATGGAATGGCAAAATATCTAGAATAATGCCACAGATATTAAAATATTTAAAATAGCTCAAATAACTATAACATTTATAGAATGTCATTAGATGTAAAAAGTAAATATTTATACATGATGAAAGTCAATTCCTCTATATCTAGCGAGAAAGTTTGGCTAGATTGTACGAACATGGCAACACTGTGTTTGAGGCCTGTTGTTTACGTCGATGATCTAGTATTATTTCGCATTCGTTAAAAATAATAATAATAATAAAGAAAATGTTTAATAGGCACATAAAAAGTATTACTTTGAATATCATGAATATCTACTGTACCATCATTTATATCGCTTAAGAGAGATGATCATTTTAGGTAACGAATTATCAACAACCACTTCACTCTGTCTGTCTCAAATATGGAATTCATGGAGAAGGTTTGGGGAGGCCTTTGTTCAGGACACTAAACGGCTGATGATATATATATATATATATATATATATATATATATATATATATATATATATATATATATATATATATATTATCAGCAGCAGGAGCAGCAGCAGCATGACCTGCCCACCTCCATTTCTGTTCTTTTATAACTTCTATAATATCTTTTACTAAGAGGTTGCCAGTTCGAGCCTCTCATGGGTAACCGTTGGCGGGAGTAGTAGCGCGCTCCTGTAACTTAGTGGGGCTATATGGCAATAGTTGCCTAGCTCGGGGATGACGATCAAATCACCAAAGACGATGTTTTTCTGTACCTCAAAAATATTCCCAAAGAGCAATAGAAACGACAATGTTGGGAATATATATATATATATATATATATATATATATATATATATATATATATATATATATATATATATATATATATAATCTTAATTTCCAATCAATAAATATTATAAAGTGCTAATAGGCAGGCTACATAATTACTTTCATAAATACCAAAAAAAAGGCATAAACTCACCGCTGTATACAGAATCACAATCGGAACTAAAATATTTCATGTGAATTCTACCACCACATATATATCTCATACTATTCTGAGAGAATTCACATGAATTCTTCATCCAGTTTTACACGAGATCTTCTCAGCTAAGTTTCAACGTGGAAAAGATGTAGAAATCTGGTGAATACTGGTGTACACGAGATTTCACCAAATATCCATGACTAAAAAATGAGGAATTCACGAGCTATGCCCACTGGGACTTGACTCCCTCGTTTGCGTTAGGGAAATCAATTTTGCAAGAACAATTTTTTAAGTGTTAAAGCCAAAAACAGTTTATGCACAATCTGGGGTGCAAGGAAGCATTCCTGAAACTTTCATCATAATCGGTCCACGCATCTACTGTAGGAGGAGTAGCTGGATAAACCCTTATATGGACAGAACGATGCATTGTCATTTAGCTTTCAGTTTTGTAATAAGGTCAGAAAGCTTTCACTGAAAACAGAGAAGAATTCATTGGAAATCAGAGGACTGGCGATGTTAGCAAAGTGGAATCTTGATAATCTGCGAACCAACTGTATGAAACAAAATACTTAACACTGATGAGCTGTGAAAAAATCAATAAATAAACGTGAGAGTAAAGTAAAGCATTTTTCGAAAGAAAACAACACGTCTTCCTCTTAGGCCGGACTCACATTGAGGAGCAGGGCAGGCCTGCACAAGGAAGACACAGGACAGGGCAGGCCTGCACAAGGAAGACACAGGGGCAGGGCACGGCAAGACAGCATAGGGCAGAATAGGTGTGGTGCTTAGATTGACAAACAGCCAGTCATTGTGTGTCATACCGCAAACTTGGTGGCTGCCAAATGCCTTCACAACTCTATTTCAGAATCCAACTCCAACAATGGTTTTGAGGATTTATTGCTACTGTATGACATCACTTTAGGAAAGAGATCCGTGTGGAGAATGGAATGTATGAAAAAGAGGAACGTACACGACGGTTCTGTACAACAATATATGCGTCATATCAAAATAAAATGCACTAGATATCTCACTGAATATAATTATGTCCCAAATTATTGTTTTATTACACGCACTCGTATTTACATGTCACCGTTACTACTCATACTACTGCTGTGGCGACGACGATGACGACGATTGATTGACTACTGCTATTACTACTACTATTACTAATGTTGCTACTACTAACACTGTTAACACTTCTACTACTACTACCACCACTACCATCTCTCTCTCTCTCTCTCTCTCTCTCTCTCTCTCTCTTACACGCATACATAATGCTCTCTTCATATTCACTGAGAATATAGGATGCATTGCATTACGAAATCCCAACTACATTTTACATTTAGGTTACAAGGGCTCATAACATTCATCTCTATAATGACAAACTTGTCATCCATAATTATAATGCAGGGCATCAAAAATCTCAGCTTACATATTGTTTCAACTTCCCTCTCATATAACCAGGAAGACTCTTGTCATACAGCACTACCTACGGACACCAGCAGTTATCTCCTCCGTGGACGTCATGGTGGTGACTGTGGAGGCTGCACACATGTGGCTCAATACAGTGCAGGCATCGACGTTTTAACAACCGAACCTCACAGGCTGACACACACCTGCACCTGGGCTGTGTGCCACGTCTCCCAAGATGCACGGACTAACTTGCAATAACTATCTGCTTTCTTCCTTGTTCTGTTCTGCGTTGCCTGTGCATTTGTTATATCCCCTCCTATATCGCTAATTATTCCTGGGTAATCATGGATGTTTTCTGTGAGTGGTGGTTGCATGTCCACTTGAGTATCTATTACGGTAGTAGAATGCACGAAAGGCCATGGGCATATTTTCCTTCAGTTCTGTTTTACTGAATATTGTACATTCATTATTTACATATTTCCTTGTACTGTACTGACGCCAAAATAACTAATGACTAGATTCCCAGTACCTTTCGCTCTGAAAGTGGTTTCTGGCAACTACCAGGACCTAGCTATATTTCCTATACTGCACAACGGAAAAAGCAGTATGAAGATAAACAACACCATAAAACAATAAAATTATATTAGTGTTGATACCTTGTGTATCTCGCATTACGTGAAACAACAATATACTAAAGTTGAGGCTTAGCCATGGAAGAGTATGAAGCCTCAGCCTATTGCTCAACGGTTTCATGGTTAAAATGCGGAGAAGCTCCAGTAATACTTATTTTACATCCTAAATCAACAACACTGATGGGAAAATGTCCCATACAATAAAACCCATAGATAATGGTAATGTCGAAATCATGAGTGCCGTCAAATCGGAAAAAGAAACATATAAAAATATATTATTATTCACATTTAAACCTTTCCGGGATGATATTTACGCGGGAAAACAAAGCCGTGTGCGCTATAAGCAAGATAGATCGTCGACGCGAAACTACAGCTTCTCAGTGCGAACTGCTTATTGTTCTCTAACAAATATTCCAGCAAGACAGATATCCTGGCAGCTTAACATCAAGAAGAGGACAGTTAAAGGATGGATAAGAGATAGAGGCAGAACAACAAATTGCCAAGTGCAATCCCTTGTCGCACAAGACCAAGACAGACAATTATTGCATGTGCCCAAGAACAACCTCTAACCACCTGTCATGCTATTAAGAAACAAATTAATCTGCTGGTAGTCAGTTAGTGAAACCATTGCAATTATTGAGGGGATATTGGTCATTTTTATTCACACGATATTCTAACATGTAATATTATATGTATGGTAGTCTCATAAAAGAAATAGAGGGCGAGGGTGACAATCAAAAGCATGAGTGACAACAAATAAAACTAAAAACGAAACAAATTGTTGTAAAACAAAAATGAGGGGGGGAGGGGAATGTGACAAAGGCCGAGACATACACACTCCCCTCCATGGTGTTATCATGACTGACAGTGACTGTCAGGCCTTGGCGTCAGCGTTGCCACTCATGATCGATGTATTTTTCAAGATATTTCGGTAAAAATTTTCAAGATTAGGTAAAAATTTTCAAGGTGCTATATATTATTAAAAATGATAAATATATACATTAACTGAATCTCTGATGCCATATAGAGTCGGCATATACGGTATACTTCCTGACTAGTTATTTATCTCCACTGAATTTTTGAATTTCTAAAAGTGTTACCTGACCATCAAATTATAATACTGCTCAAGTAACTACATCATATAGATTTGTTTTGAAAGGTACTTTATCAACAGAAGAGCAAGTTGAATGTCACAAATGACTGAATAAGCTAAAGCTTCATTATTCATTTATGATACCAGATAGGCAACAATCTCAATATAACATTCTGTTCAGAGGTCCAAAAATAAAAATACATATAATTAAAGGTATAAATGAAACACGAAAAACTATTTTGAGTTTAACCCCTTCAGTACGTGAGCTTTTCCCTAGTTGAACAAAATAATCTTATAAAAAAAAAAGATGGTGCCAGGCACAACAGACCTCGCCCGACAGTAGTTTTTTTTTTTTTTTATTGCTGTTAAATACTGACTAGTTTCTGCCATTTAGTCTCAGTGCACAATTAAGTCTAAGCCTCTAAGGTAATGGCGCAAATGTTTTCAAGTTACGCCCTCTGAAAATCCGTTATCTTGAGTTTGAACTTTTAAGGTCAGTCAAGGTCAAAGGTTATGGTGCCAAGTGAAAGCCCATATGAGACTTCCTATATCTTGGTACTATCTTTATCTTCAACGAGTTTCCAGTTATACCCCCTGAATATCCGAGACACTGAGTTTGACATTTCAAGGTCACCTATAGTCAAAGGTCAAGGTACCAATCAAAAACCCATCTGGGAGTTCCTATATGTTGAGATCAGTAAGTACCTCTATCTTCGACCAGTTTCTAGTTGAGTTGACTTGAGCTGATGTTCGGGAGTTTTGCCTTTGCAACGGCACTCCCTGATGCTGTTTTTGCTTTGAGCTTTGGCAAGCGCTTTACTCTGAAATTACAAAGTTTCCATTTCTTTTTACCTATTTCTTGCTTTGTTTTCTCTAATATTCCAAAAAGTATAGATTTTCTCTTTAGCTTCTTCAATGCTGTTATTATCAAACAGATAATCACCAATTACATAATCTTCATTTTCCATATATGGCTGTTGTAGTTTCACAATTTTCTTTCTTTCTTCACTATATCCGGGGCACCATAAGAGGAAATGCTTCAGGTCTTCGTATTCTGCTTCACACATCTTCCACTTAGTTTCTTTACCACTAAATCTCTTCCTGTCATTGAGGTTTAAAGTGTTGGTCCTGCACTTGTATAGTATGGATGATGCTTGCTTATTGTCATATGTGCTGTCTTGCCCTCCAATTTCCTGTCTCCACTCTCTATAGATCTTCAAACTTGATTTGCTCTCCATCTCTCTTTTCCATTCTCTTGTGTCCTAGTCTTTCATTCTCTCTTTTATTCTCTCATCTGTAACTTTCATCCATTCCTCCCTGTGCCCAATCATTCTAATCCTTTTCTCCAAACTTTTCATCCATTTACTTACATTCTGTACCCTCATCTCCTCTATTATCCTTCTAAGCAAATAATTTCCTTCCTCTTTCATACCATACCTTACATACTTCCACTGTGTTTCTTCAATCCTAGCTCTCATGCTTGAAGCCCCCACCTCTCCCCTCAAAGCAGCCTCCTGTGCATACCTTGGTGCCCCCATAATTTGCCTATAAACTCCATTTTCTATATTCTGTAATCTATTTATATCTTCCTTTGTTATATCTATCACTCCTACTCCATATAATATTGATGGTATCACTATACTTTCCAATAAGTTGTACCAATACGTAGCCCCCTTAATATCCATGACCTTGAGTTTGACCTTTCAAGTTCATTCAAGGTCAAAGAGCTTGACGCCAAATGGAAGCCCATAATAAGAGTTCCTGTATGTTCATAATAGTAAGTATCTCTATCTTCATTCGTTTTCAAGTTATAGTCCCCTGAAAATCCGTGACCTCGATTATGACCTTTCAAGGTCACTCAATTACCTCCAAAATTTAATCACTTTCTTCGAGGACCAGTGCCCAAATATCCTGAAAGTTAATGTAATTTCATCCAGCAGTTTTTCCGTAACGTTGCTAACAAAGAAACAACCAAACAAACTCGACCGAAAACAATACCTTGACAGACTCCGTCCGGACGAGATAATTACACTTAACTCATTTGGGCACGGTGGGACATATATTTACAAGAGAAAATAGATCAGGGACAGGCCACCACATGCCACGGAAAGGAATGGGAATGTTTATGCAGGCAGCCTGTAGAATGTCAGGGTTGGCAGTTTGGCGGCCAGTTTAAATAACAATAGCAATACATATTTAAGTAGTTTAACACAAAATCGTCAAATTAATTAGTTCTCTACAGATATATGACTGATTTTCTCTGCTTAATTTTGTTAATGATATCGTAAGTGGAAAAAAAGGTAAAAACAAACGAAATTTAGCAGAGAGTTTGATTTTTTTTTTTTTTTCAAGATTTTGATATTTTTTGCCTTTTTTTTTTTTTTTTTTTTCAAGCTTTCAAGGTCGGGGTCCATTTTTCAAGATGCTGAAAAAATTTTCAGGCAGTGGGAAATCTGCTTGGAGTGACTCGTGATCTTGACGTCGGGTGGAAACATGCCAGATGTCGCTTTTTGTTTAATTATTGTTATTGATCTAAAGAAAAAAATGCTAAACTTAACTAACATTTTCGCAAGATCAGTTTCCTTTAACACCATAAATTTGTAGGACAGGCAAAGATTGTTTCTATCCCCTAACTCCCAATCATGTGAACGTTGCCAGACCCAGGGCGTTTTGTCTGAAACTTAAAAAAAGCGAGTTATCACTTATTTAGGTGATCATATATAGCACAATGTGAATGAAAATTTAGATAATTTCCATTGCCAGTAACTGAACAATGCCTATACCTGGAAATGTTAAGAATGATACCAAAGCCATCATGTGTCTCTGGCCACTCAGTTTTCAGTCCTTACATCAAGAACATCCTTCTTTTGAAGGCACAAAAGAATTAACACAACATCAAAGTTTGCTGGATAAAAAAAAATATATACATTTTCGAAAATAATCAGTGCAATGTTCTTGATTGTGTTGTCCTTTGTTTATGAGCACGACTCGAGTGTAAGTGTTACGTCCCCTTCCCATACTGCCACAGGCTCCAACAGCAGTAGTTCAGTATAGGAAGGACGTTGCTCAGAGAGTTGTTCTTCCTATGGTCAGCCCTTAGGTTCACAGTACACAAGATCAGCTGAGGAGTTGTAGATAAACACTGGCTTCTTAAGTTCACTGTCTTTATTTTTTTCAAATAGTTACACTTTAATGCTTTCCAACTTTACTATTTTCACAAGCACTGGAGCTATACAAACTTTACCAACTGCAATTACACTTAATGCTTGACAACACTTCACTATTTTTACAAGTTTCAACGATATACAAACTTCAATAATCTTTACTATTTGCCAACAACACTTCACTGTTTTCACAAGTACCGAAAATATACAAACTACGCTGACACTGCACTACACTCAAACTCAACTGAAAACCGACTGAACCTGCCCTAGCCTCCTCCCCATCCTTATATTAGCTTGCACTGTTCTAGAATTATCTACATTTTTCCACAGTTCTGGTGCATTCTAGAGAGAGAGAGCACAGAGACAACCAAAACATGCCAGAGCTCTCCTACACCACACAACACTAAATTATTTATCATACAAACTTTAATTAAATTATGTAAATTAAGTCATATAAATAAAACATAATAAAGAAAAAGAGTACAAAAAATAATGCATAACTCATGAAACAACTACGCTCACAAACAGCAGGCAAACTGGCAACTCTGACTCGTAACGGGAAAATAAACATCAAGAAACGTCTGTACTACCTAACTAGCAATTCCCGCTCCTTAACACTACCCCCTCCCTTGTCCATTGTTGTCCCGACAAAAGTATACAATATATACAAACATTAACCTCAATCCTAATGAAACATCTAACTATACACAAAATAATCCTTCAACTTATCAGGTCTTCTTCTGTGCTGCTTCTGATGAGGCCCTTGCTCCTCAACACCGTCCACTCCTCCAGGAAGGTTTTGTTCCTCTTCCTGATTCACTTCTTCCCTTGGGAAACTGCCACCATCCTCTTGCACTTCAGCTCCGTGGTCCTTCTTAACATCCTCGGCTGAGAGAGAGCACGATTCCTCGGAAACATCCCAGCTGTACTGTCCTGGCCCATGGTATTGCCACAGATGGTTCACCTGTACCACCTTTGGACGAGACTTTCTGCCCCCCGAATCCAAAGTTACGTCTGATAGGCGGTCCAACACAGTGTTAAGGCCCATCCCACGGACTGTCTCTTCTTTCACTGAGGATTGTATAACCAAACTTAATGACCATCCTTGAAGCTCACCTCACTTATCTTGGCCTCTCCTCAAGACTTAATGACTCCTCACACTTGATGATGTACCTCAGCCAGCCTTTCTTGAAGATGCTTTGCATAGCTGGGGGTGTCTGTAGGTAGCTCTTCATTAGATGGTCTTCCCATTAACAAGTCAACTGGTAAGTGTAGCTCGTGGCCCAGCACCAGTTTTGCAGGGGTGTAGCCAGTAGACTCATAGGATGCAGACCGATACACCATCAGCAACGTAGGTAATTTCTGGTCCCAGTCTGTTTGTCCCTCTATGTAGTACTTGGCCAGTTCTTGTCTTAGGGTCCAGTTGAATTTCTCCATCATCCCATCTGACTGTGGCCTTACTGGGGTTGTCCTGGTCTTCTTGATCCCCAATAACTTGCAGCACTTAAGGAACACAGCAGACTCGAAGTTTCTACTCTGGTCTGAATATAGCTCTTGTGGTATCCCAAAACGACAGAAAAACTGGTCAACCAAAGCCTGAGCAACAGCTGCAGCCTCTTGATCAGGGATGGCATAGGCTTCTGGCCACTTTGTGAAGTAGTCCATGGTGACACATACATACCGGTTTCCTCTGTCAGTGAGTGGCAAAGGTCCAACAATGTCCACCGAGATTCTTTCCATCGGTGCACCCACTTTGTACAGCTGAAGAGGGGCGCAACCATGTTTCTTGGGTCCCTTCTTGGCACAACACACATCAGAGGCCCAACACCACTCTTCAACATCCTGACGCATGCCAATCCAGTAGAACTTCTGTTGCAGCCAGCTTAGAGTTTTCTTCACTCCCAATGCCCACTAGTGATCTGGTTATGGGACTCATCCAAGATCCCAAACCTCGTCTTCTTCAGAACCACCAGTTGCCAATACTTGCTGAGGCCATCGGGTGTCTCCCACTGATGCTCTACTAACCCATTGTTCAAACAAAGAAGGTCCCACTGACTCCAATAGCTCTTGGTCGCAGGGAAATTTCTTCCCAAGATGGTCACATTGTACTCCGCTGCAGCCAGTCTAGCACTAGTTGTAAATCTGCATCCTCTCCTCTACTAATATCTGGCCCAGAATTTCCATTGCAGCACCCTTGAGGCTAGTAGCAAGCTGCACTGCCCTCTCATGTTTTTGCTGCTCTAGCTTGGCATCTACTTCCTCCTTAAGCTGTTGCTGTTCTTTCTTCATTTTGCCCATGAAAGCATCTAGCTGTCCCTGTAATGCCTCTTGAGGTTGTTCATATCGTTCTTTTTGTTCTTCATATTGTGCCTCTAGTTGCTCACCCTGTGCCTTCAATAGTACACTTCATGCCTGTACTAGTTCTTTGAGTTCTTTCTGACCTTCATTCTGTGCTTGCAATAGCTTGATGATTGCCGCCAATGTCATCTCGTCCACCTGCCCGGCTTGGGATCTTATCTGCACACCCCCTTTGCTCCATGTCGAAGATTCGACTCACTGCAGCATCTAAATTACTCACACTCCTGACACCAGTGTTACGTCCCCTTCCCACACTGCCACAAGCTCCAACAGCAGTAGTCCAGGACAGGAAGGACGTTGCCCAGTAAGTTGTTCTTCCTATGGTCAGCCTTTGGGTGTACAGTACACAAGATCAGCTGAGGCGTCATAGATAAACACTGGCTTCTTAAGTTCAGTTTTTTTTTTTTTTTTTTTTTTTTTTTTTTTTTTTTCAAATAATTACACTTAATGCCTTCCAACTTCACTCCACTATTTTCACAAGCACTGGAACTATACAAATTTTACCAACTGCAATTACACTTAATGCTTGACAACACTTCACTATTTTCACAAGTTCCGACGATATTCAAACTTCGGTAACTCTTCATTATTTGCCAACAATACTTCACTGTTTTCACAAGTATAGAAAATATACAAACTACACTGACATTGCACTACACTCAAATTCAACTGAAAACCGACTGAACCTCATCTGGTCTCCTCCTCATCCTTATATAAGCTTGCATTGTTCTAGAATTATCTACATTTTTCCACAGTTATGGTGTATTCCAGAGAGAGAGAGAGAGAGAGAGAGAGAGAGCACAGTTACCAACTCGGAGACAACCAAAACATGCCAGAGCTCTCTCACACTGCACAACTCTCTAGATTATTTAGCATACAGACTTTAATTAAATTACATAGTTTAACAAAGAATCACATAAATAAAACATCATAAAGAAAAAGAGCACAAACATTAACACATAACTCACAAAACATCTATGCTCACAAACAGCAGTCAAACTGGCAACTTTGACTCGTTACAGTAAAATAACAAGAACATCGAGAAACGTCCAGTCTACCTAACTAGCAAATCTCGCTTCTTAACATAAACTTTAACAGCCAGTTCCCTTAGGTCAATCGTCCTCCTACATACTATGCACCCTCTCATTTAACCACTTCGACGCTACTACCTACCTTCTGGGAATAGCCTTTAATAGCCAGTTCCCTGAGGCTCAATAGTCCTATATATCATGCATTTCCTTATGTCACCACTTCAGCGCTAACACCCGCCATCCATACTGATTTCATACTAGGGCCGTCTCATACAGGACGGGTGTCTTGGTATTAGTGAGGGTGTTTTTACAGTCGCCGGGGCTTTGGTAGATCAGTAGTCTACTTTAGCAAGACTTGACTATTGTCTTAAACTTACCCTTATCCTTACTGGGCCAATCGTTTCCATTATTGAGTTCCTCGTGTTGTAAAGTTATCTCCTTAACTTTTTTTCTTTTTATCCAGTAAGACCTCCTAAGAAATGGCTTTTGTATCACTTTGGTACTGTGTACGAGGAGGTGCTGAAGCACTCCTTTGGTTTTCCCAGGAACAGGGCCGAGGAGAGGAGGGGAGGTGGGGATAGGCTAACCTCAGGGACTGCGCCCGAGGAGGCACGCCCTTCCAGATAAGGTTAAGAGGGAGGAAAATATAATAGCGTAGTTCATTCTGTTATGACACACTGGATATCTAAAGAAAATAGGTAAAAAGAAGTAGGAACAGTTATATCTAAACACATTAAAACAAGGCTATGTTTAACATTTACAGTAAAGATTTTTGTATTATTGTAATTTTATGTCCTACTGAAGTGGCTGAGGGATATAAAGTATCTCTGGTCAATTTGCCTTTTTGTACAACCATCGAATTTTAATATGAAAATATGTTTTTCTGGTGTTTTTTGTTGTGATTCGATCGATTTTGAACCTGATTTCCGTCGCAAATAAACTGTTTCAGATCTCCCCCCCCCCGACGATAATGGGGGACCGGTGGAGAATAGGGGGTTTTGGGTGGGGGGAGCAGGGCTGAGATGGTTTATCTGCGATGAATCTGAAGGCCAAAATCGATCGAATCAACAATAAACACCAGAAAAACATTCCTAATTGCAGGGCTCAGCCCCCCCCCCCCCCCAATATTAACCAACCTAATCTATCTTGAAAATACGTAAATCTTACCTCATTGTTTTGAAGTCGATGGTTGCGGTTCTTGGATGTTGGAGTTCTCTTGAGAGAATGGAATTGGGGGAAGACTAGAAGTTCTCATTTTCTCTGACTGAGGAGGGGAAGCGTCCACAGTACCACGCATGTTTGTCTTTTCGGTAAAGACAGGGCAATTTGCACTCTGGAGAGTCAACATGTGTTGGTAAAACTCGATGCGATTTTCAGAACCGAGCGCTACATCGTCCTCCTTGTGAAAATGCGTCACAAAACCCCCGTAGTTATAGCTGCAACCACCACATACAGCAGCCATTTTTTAACTGAATTTAGTTCCGATTCAAGAGACACATGTGTACTGACCAACCATTCTGTACTGATGGAAAAATAGCCACCAGAAACCACTTACAAATAAAAATGAGTGACCAGCACAATAAATATATATATATATATATATATATATATATATATATATATATATATATATATATATATATGAAATATATGAGGAATATATATATATATATATATATATATATATATATATATATATATATATATATATGAAATATTTGAGGAACTGTTAATAGTAGTACATTTTAAAACAAAATAATAAATGAACCTAACTTCAAGGGGTGTCCATACTATGACTTGAAGAAGGGTATAAGATATACACGGTAGCGCTGACCCTTCAGTTCTTCTGGGAGGAGAATAGGGTGGTGTAGGAGGTTGAAGAAACACCCTTACTGTAGGCATTGATCCTTTATTTATGTACAGGTTCTCCATTCTTGCTATATGACAATAGGGAGACTGGACTTGTTCCAGGTCTGGACAAGACTTGAAAACTGCTTAAAAAACAGACAATGGCCATGCTGGACCCAGTGTCAGAAGTATAATATTCTGCCAGAACTTGGTTAGAGTCCACTCTCAAACTTATATTCAGACTTTCACCAAGACTTGTTGGAAGACTTGCTTTAATCCTGCTTCCCCTGAAAGTGTTAGAACTTTCAGGTAGTTTCAAGCAAAGTAATAAGATAAAAATATTATACTTTATTGTGAAGAAAATAAAATTTCATAGGAGTATTTCAATTAGATAATGCAACCGCCCTTTGACCATCCTAACCTCTAGGTGTTAGGATGATACTGCATGGGATAAAAATTCGTCTCCTTATTTCATAATTACAAAACAGATTTTAGTATCACGGTGAAGTACGTGACTGGCTGGCCTTACCCCAGGGCGTCATACTGCTGAGGTCAACTGTTTCTGCCTCTCCTCACACAGAGCTGCTCCGTGCTCTTCTCATATCTAACAATTTCCAGGAAGCTTACACTTTCAAAACATTACTAACATAAGCACAATACAATCAAAATACCTTTTAGGGAAATAGAAGTTGGTGCACTAACTCATAATGGGGCTAGAAGAAGGAAAGCTTCACCCAGGAGGCTGTGGTCTTGCCTATACTAAATCAAAACAGAAAAGATCGTGCATCTCGTTTTCCCTTCGGGGGGCTTCTCCCGTGTTGTCAAATCTCCGCTTAGGGACCCTTATGATAAAAAGAACTTTTAAACTGCCTATGATATTTTCTTTTAGAAGTGTGGATATCATAAAATATATAGGAACTCAATGGTAACACATTATCTTCAAATGTCATCGTTCAACTGAAAAAAAAAAAAAAAATACTAAATCGATGTAGAGAATACACATCATTATCGTAAAAATGTATAAAAACATGGGATATTTCAGTGCAAGATGCAAAAATATTATTGGCATCTATTTCTAACCTGTACATATGTTAATGTAGGTGCCACGTGACTTACATCTTCAAATCGGATCGGTCGGCTCATCTGAATAGGTATCACGTGAGTAAACTGGTCCAACCTGATTGGTCGGCACTCCCGTACTTTAACCCGCCAAAAACCCTGCTCATGGTCCCAGGCACAGCCACAATAAAGTTTTATATACTAATGTTAATAATCATCTGTGATGATTAAGTATTTAGCAAAAACGACAGTAGAAGATGAGATGTGTATGCTGTCAAAAGGAAATTTCTATGTTCCCTGGTTGTACAAAACGGCAATTAGTCCAAACCTTTGACCCCCCCCCCCATTTTCTTTTGTTTTAACCTCTTATAAACTTATGTAAAAAATACATGTACATAAACAAACACATACTTACAAATATCTTATTTTTCTTTACGAAATATACTATACTTTCCCTGCAGTTAATATCGTTGTTTTATAGAAAGAGAGGGAAGGTGGTATGGTACACCAGGAATCTTGTGGCAGTAAATAAATGTACCTTGACACTAGTCAGGGAGCAATCTTTCTGCGACTTAGACTTCAAGTAAATAATGCACAGTTTACCGGGAGGGGGGGGGGGGGCGATGTCGACAATTTTGCCCCGGGCCTGGTGATGGCTGTCGACGCCCTTTATCAGGAATGATAATTGCTTTCATGAATGACAGCCATCTGAGTGTACGTTGTATCTTAGAAAGGATATCCACTTCGGCATAAACGTATACATTGCTTTCTCTTTTTCTTTAACTAATGCAAAGAACCTTGATTTAAAAGGGAGTTGACTGTAGCACCAGTCGAACAGGGCGGTGCTCCCGAATTGGATGGAATGTAGATAAAAAGGAAAACTGGAGCTCCTGTATCATAAGCCCCAGGATTATCCTCCTACCAAACATCTTGGAGGAACCTTGTCAGGGATTCAGAAACCGGGGGATTAGGCTAGCCTACTCTCCTGTACATTTTTCTCATATTATTTACACGAAACTACATGCACATTACACACCACAGTTCCTATTTCAGTATCTTAAAAGTGTCATTACAACACTCCCAGGAGGGGGGGGGGGAACCATAAAAACTCGCATCATCCGTGCCTCTCTCCGTGACAATCAAGAAAGATCTACTGGACTATTGTCTGACTCTCACGCAATAGTTGAAACAGGATTCTTATTGTCTCGTCACCTGTAGATTTTCTTCAGAGAGAATCTGGGAGATATTTGCGTCTTTGACTGTATGTTACATCACATCCTGCTCTTGTGATCCTGAATTCGAATCCTCTGAATTCTCTACACCTTGGATACAGTTATCCTGTCATTTTTTTTTTTTTTAAATTATATCTTTGCTGTGTACTTATACCCATCTCTAATTTTACAAGCTTTGAAAAATTCTTTAACTATCATACCTCTAAGATGGAAACTATTCTTTCAACTTCTCCTTTCTCTGAAATCTCAATGTTAGGTGATTTCACTGTTCACCACCATCTTTTGCTGTCCTGCCCATTCACTTATCCTCCCTGTGAACATGCCTACATCTTTTCTATTCTTCATGACCGAGAGTAACTTGTACAGCACTCTACCTTTCTCCCTGAATGTCTTGGGCAGAGTTCCTTTCCAACTTGCTTGACCTTTTCCTTGCATCTTTGTATTCTCTCTGCTTATTCTATTGATCTTTTCAACCATTTGGGTTCCTTTGATCAAAACCTTATCACCTTAAGCTGTCCTGTCGTGCCAGTAAGGCCTGTGGACCCTCCCTAGAAGCGGCCGTGGCACTTTGTGGCTGCTGATTGGAAGGCCCTTAAGCAGTATATACTTCTTTTAATTGTTCCTGGAATGATTATTACTTCCATGCCAAGAACCATCTGAGTGCTTTGCACATTATGGAGGATATTCTCTTGAACATGGAAGCATATATTCTTTTTTCTTATCCATTGACTAATGCTCAAAAGCCTTAGCTTAATCACACTTGTTCTAATGCCGTCCACAGCACGGAGGAGGCATACAAAAGACACCAGCACCAACTCACCAATGAATCCTATCTCTTTTATGTTTTTGCCTGGAATTGTTCCATCTGTTCTTTGCTATATGAAGAATAATTTTATTTTATTAACTGCTCTGGATTCTTGTTCAAATTCTTCTCACTCCTACTTGCAGGGCTGGTCCTTCCTATACGCTCACTACGCTTAGTGCGTAGGGCCTCCGATCACTGGTGGGGCCTCCCGTCCTCAGGATGTGTATTAAAAAATTCATAAATAAAAATAAAAATTGTAAGTACGTAGAGACTGGTGCTTATATTGATTAATTGGTTCCACGTGCATGAACGTTGTGTAAACAATAATAATTGAATAATTGCAGGCAAAAATTACATTAGTCTTTTAGAGTAACAAAAAAATAATGGTAATTAGAAATTTGTTTAGCGGGATTTAATATTAAATTCTGATGGCAATACTGAGTGCTGCACTGTGTCAGATCAACTGAGTCGCCACACATACGATAATTATCGTATGTTTATGATAATATTGCCTCTGGAACGATGTACGATACCATTTTGTATCGTTTGTGCGATAATGTTGGGTTGAGCGCAAGCATGGCACGAAATTTTATGGCCACACATTCTAATGCTAAATGTGAAAGAGCATTCAGCAAAGTTAATCTTCTCAAAACCAAGCTAAGAAATAGGCTAAAACCCAAAATTGTAATTGGATGTCTTCTTTCATCAAAATGCCTAAAAATTCACGAGGGTCATGTGTCAAATTTCCTCACTCTAAAGATATCCTTGCACGCATAGCTAATCATGCACAGTTGTTCCACAATTAGACAGATGAGGATCTTAACCCGTCACGTCCCGACCACTTTCGCACCTATGACATCCCCCAGTCCCGACCACTTTTGGGAAAAAAAAAATTTGGCTAAAACTTCCGCTTATGTTGAGAAACAAAGGAAAAATCACAAAGAAAGTGCTTACCATGGTGCGCAACCGGTCAGAACAGGTGAGGTTCCCCGCGCCAGGTTTCGTATTCTATCATAGAGGTGTGAGGCGCTCACGTTTTCTATGGTAGGTAATTTTGGGAGAAACAACACACAACACCTCTACATTTATTGAATTTGAACTAATAAACAATGAGAATAACAATATAATGAATTTCAATGACATATACTGTATATGAAAAATAAGCATTGTACCTTCGCGCGAGCATAGCGAGTTTGGTCCGATTGGTAAAATGCTATGTGCTAAGTTTCTTGTTTCAGTCAACATATCATTTTTTCTACTTGAATACTACTGTTTCAATGCCATTTTACCATTTTGTACTGTATGTAAATGTTTTCAGCTGTTTTCATTCATTTCGATGACATGTAGCATAAGTATAGAAAACATATGCTTACTCAGCGCACTCGCTACGACTCGTATTTCAACATACAACATTGTTTTATCACTTTCATAATATTTTCTTCTTTACATTGAACCTTTCCTCCACCGCTATAAACGTTTTCAATTATTTATATTCATTACGAGGGCATTTAGTGAAATGCTAGCGCATAATCTCGTAGCAAGCACACTCTCTAACACTCGTGTTTCCACTTTTACTTTATTTCTTCAATCCCAATATACTTTACCACTTACATTACACCCATTTACACCCCATTCTGCACTATACATATTTACTGACATTATTTATTCAAGTGAGCGTCAGAATATCGCATGAAAATACTCTCGCAATGAATGTTTCGACCAACATAATACTCATACGCTTACATAGTAATATTCCACTTATATTACACCCGTGTTCACTTGTAGACTCCTATTTACATATTTACGGGCCTTATTTATTGCACTGAGCGTATGAATATCGCATCAAAATACCCTCGCAAGGTATGTTTCCACTTAGATAATATTCATACTTTACATAATGATTTTCCACTTATATTACACCCGTATTCACTTCCATATTACTATTTGCAGATCTGCGGGCCTTATAATTACACTGAGCGTCTGTTTGTCGCATTTATTTCAGAGTATCAGCGTACTATCGCATTCACACCTTATCAGAAGTGCAGGAGCGTGTGAAACTCACTGAAACATGGGTGAATACACAGACCCAGTCACACTGAACGCACTCATAGCGGGTGTCCTTTCTCTGAGTGGTGGGTCTCACGCGGGAATTGCTACATACGTGACACCTGCGCTGGGGCCTAGGTCTATTTGCTTGGGGAGGTATGGGAGTGGGGAAATGGCGGGCGGATGATCTCAGGGGAGGGTGGGCACCTGGGGCTGTGCGGGTACGGTGTTGGGGCCTTTCAACCGCATATCTTGCAACAATTTCTCGTGTCAGCTCCCTTACAAACCCTTCAAAAGTTTCCTGAACTCCTGTTGTCATAGCGTGAAGGTGGTGGCAATTCAGAGCAGTAATGTCAAGCAGGTGAAAGAATAATTTTTGTACCACTTCATCGTGGTCCTGGCACACTCGACAGTGGATATCATGGAGTCTGACTGGTCCACCAGGCGCATGTTGATATTATAATCAAGCACACACTCAGGTTTCCATACATGGTGCCTGTTCTCGCTCCGATAATCTACCGACTCTGTACGGTGCATGAAGGGGCGGTGAACCGTGGACAAGAGGCGGATTTCTCTATTTTGGTTCCACACAGTTGCAAGGATATTGTTTGCCTGGAAGAAGACAACCTCATTCCTATCAAGTTTCCGACCCACCTTGACCACGTGACGCCGGTTCACCTTGACGGTCCCACATATCCCCGTGTCATGCCTGTGTAGAAATCGAGCGAGAAGAGGGCTAGTGTACCAATTGTCAAGGTAAAGGACGTGACCACGATGAAGATAGTCTACTATCATTGTCTTTACCACTGCTCCCGACAGACCAATACTCCGATCTTCTATTATGTCTGTCTGTGCACCGGTGTACAAGACTATGTCTTGCACATACCCAGTCCTGCTGTCACACATAACAAAGATCTTGAACCCAAAACGGTGCCTTTTGCTGGGTATGTACTGCCGAAATGAAATATTGCCTCTCCACAACACGTGACTCTCGTCTATGACGAGGTCTCTATAGGGATAAAATGAGGAACGGAATGTCTGCCTTAGGTGATCAAAAACCAATCTAATTCGCCTCATCTTATCTGTGTCATTAGCATTTGCAGGATCAGCTGCATCATTGAAATGGAGCCGGCTTAGAATTTGCTGAAACCGATTATGGGTCATTACTTGGCCAAATATTGGTGTAAGCATAATAGGGTCCCTTGTCCAGTATGCAGGAATTCGATTCCTTCGTACAATACCCATTAAAAGTACCAAGGCCAAAAACAAAAACATATCTGCAAGGGAGACTGGGTAATCATAGAGGATTGAATGCCTGCTCCTTGTGCAACCTGTCTTTCACTCTTTGCACGCAGCTGGCACCTGTTAGCGAACCGGGTTTGTTTGATCCTACTATTTCCTCCACAAAACCCTCCACCTGAAGAAAAAAAGTGGAAAAAATCCAGCCTGGTTGAATTTGGGTGAATACCAGGAGCAATGCATCCAGCACGAGCCCCTTGCTCAGTGAATGGGTGAATGAGGGAGTAAAAATCACTCCCATCCTCCCAATTCCAAGACACAAATTCCTCGTCCCGATCGTGCCTCATCCCTCGCCCTTCATCAGGAGTGGGGTGGGGAGGAGATGATGGTGGGGAAGGCTGGGGAGGAGGAGTGCGAGGCTGAACCTGACTCGCACATCCTCTTCCTTCTCTGCCTTTACCCTTCCCCTTTCCCTTACTCCTTACGGCCTTGGGGAACATCAGGAAGGGCTGTGGGGAGGAAGCCCGGGAATATTGGGGAGACATAAGATGTGCCTTACAGGGAGTGGCTCTTTCCTCACCTCCCTGCTCCATCACCACACCACGTGACTCACCACCACCCACCCTCACTGCCCCAAGTGATAAGCCCCACTGCTCTGCACATCCTTTCCACGTGACTCACTCCCGCCACTCTCACCTTTCCACACTCCTCCCAACACTTTTCCCTTTCACTCCCTACTCCTCAACGCATCACTTCCACCATCCCCAAACAAAACACTAGGCCCATACCTGTTAGAACGATGCTCAGTGTGCGCTCTGGGCCTAGCGATGAGTAAATATAACCTCATGGCCGTACCCATCTCCGGTGGCAGTACGTCCCACGGCTATGTCCTCGTCCTCATCGTCGGTCCTCGCCCTTACAGTCACTCGTCCTCTAAATCGGGCTCCACGTCACGGGAGGGGCTGGCTAGAGGATCTTGCAACGTGTTTTATGTGCAGCCTGACCCTCTCCTGCAGCACGAATAAGTCACGTAGCGCATCTCGCTCTCTCTGGGGGACGGACTTCCTCATCACTGGTGCTTACTTTCCACATCCTCTGGTTGGACATAATCTTTTGTCCATCTCCTCATCATCGAGTGGTGAATCACTACTCGCCAGTAAAGGCATCCAGGGTGGCTTGAATTCTGTCCTCCGAGAGACCTCTCAGTGGGCCATGTCTTCAAGCCAGGACCGTGCTAATGAAGGTGAGTGACCGAGCCGCAGGTGACGTCATGGGTCGCGCGGGGTCACTGAGTGTCCCCACCTAGGTGGCAGGTAGGGGAAGGTCGATGGCGACGCTACGTACCAAAAATCAAGCACGAATTTTGAAAATTGCTGGAAATTATGCAACTTGCAATTGCAAAACCTACTGGTACTGTCGACGGTTGACTGGCAAATGCAAAACATTGCAACCGTATCCATACGTTGATGGGACGTCTCGGGTTAGTGGTTAATGTAATGTGTGCGATCCACTGAAATATTTTAATAGTCTTACCGACTTATTACGCCTGCAAGAGTAAGGCACATTTCTATGAATTATCTATTTATGTCTCTATGCAGACTGCATTCTGCTGCTATACTCCATTTCACCTCCAGTCTGGCTACCATCAGTCGATGTTATCTCAACACTTATAGCGCATTGATAAAGCTCACTCAGCACTGGATATACCTTTTGTGTAGGCTCACTTTTATATAGGTTCTCAAGGTAATATAATAGAGGCTCACTTAGTGCAGAGGATTTACATCAACATTACAGGCAATTGAGGACATCACTGACGGCGCCAGACTCAGTGAAAATGAGAATAGTTTACCGGACTGCCATATAATGTTGAGTGACGGAGTGCTGACATGGATTACCACGTACACTGCATATCTTGGTCGTAATCCTAGTATTTTGTCTTCTTCTTACCTCATTTCACTCATACTTAATCCTGGCTATGGTTTCTAAGAAGGAGGCAAGTGTCAGTGGTGGTGTCAAGCGCAAACACTGCTGTATGTTCTAACAAAATCAAGCCTCCTCTGATCTTGGTTAATTGGTCCGCCATACTATCGCAAAGACTAAACCCCTAATAATCAGATACAGTATGGCGTACTCAAGGGGGCAGGGGGGCGGCCCGCCCTGGTGACAGCCATAGGGGGTACTATTTAGCTGACTGGTAACTTTTTCACCTTTCAGTGTTTCACAGGTTTTCAGTATTTCTATCAGAAATTAGATCAAAAGTAAAATGGTTCTATGCTGGTTTCATTTTCGTTAAACCTGAATTGTGAAACTACCGCATACACCTATTACGGCGAATTTTCGTTTGTATATTATTCATCTCGTGGAGGTAGGGGGTGCCAGGGAGGGGCCGTTGCCAAATACCCTAGGAACGCCCCTGACCAGATAAAGCAAACGGAGTATAGAAAGATTGATTTTCTAGTGTGGCACAGAGGCTATTTCTTTTCCATGTTTTTTTTTTTTGTTAAAATATATATTATATTATTAAAGAGTATTAATAATATGAGATTTTTCATGGTATACCTAATTTTGATACTAAAAATAAAAAGTGATAAAAATACTCCCGAAACGAACTTCTTGACCCCAAGGCAGCCCTACTTCGCAACCTCCTTCCAACCCCAACCCAAGCACTTTCGCAGCTCTTTCGACCCCAGCCAACACTACTGCAACACTGTCGACCCGGCTCCACACTTCTGCAGCTCCCTCGACCCTGGCCAGCACTTCTGCAGCTCCCTCGACCCCAGCCAGCATGCTTCTGCAGGCCTCCCTCGACCCTGGCCAGCAATTCTGCAGCTCCCTCGACCCTAGCCAGCATTTCTGCAGCTCTCTCGACCTCCAGCCAACACTACTGCCAGCTCCCCTCGGACCCTGGCCAGCATTTCTGCAGCTCCTTGACCCTAGCCAGCACTTCTGCAGCTCCCTCGACCCTAGCCACAAAAGCACTTCTGCAGCTCCCTCGACCACAGCCAGCACTTCTGCAGCTCCCTCGACCCCAGCCAGCACTTCTGCAGCTCCCTCGACCCCTAGCCAGCACTTCTGAAGTTCCCTCGACCCCAGCCAACACTAATGCCGCTCCCCTTGACCCCAGCCAGAACTTTTGCAGCCCCCTCGACCCCAGCCATGCACTTCTGCAGCCCCTCGACTCCCTGTCAGGACTCCATATTATAATAATACAACTCATAAATAAATAGACAGATAGATAGATAGATAGAGCAGATAGAAGCACCAAGCCAGGGTGTACTCAGCAAGAATCAAGCAAAAGGAAATTAGCTTGCAACTCTTAATGTGAAGGAATGCTGGTCATGCACTGGGAGCTTGTACATACACACAGATATACAGTGTTCTAGATGTTTCCACGACAGTATAGCACCACGTGACACGACCTCGTGCTAAACGAGAATACAGGAATCAGAGCTGAGGAAGGGTGCAAGCCATACAACCGGCTGGTAGTAGGAAGAAGGAGTGCTAGCAACAGGGGCGAGAGTGTGGCAGAGATAGAGCAAGACAGGGAGGTAGCTAGTGGGACTCAATACTTCACTCGTGTGTGAGAGACTTTGGTTAATATTTCCAAGGCAAATAAAAAATAGTCCCATACTAATTTTTCTCTCCTGTCATTACATGACAAAAAGAGAACGAAGATTACCTACTTACAAAAATACTCACGTATAACAACCACTCTCGTCCACGAGTCTAATATATGTATAACTGATCTACAAAACACACTACAAGAAGTTACGAAGTATCTACAAGAGAATCAAGCAAAAGGAAATTAGCCTGCAACTCTTAATGTGAAGGAATGCGAAGGTCCTGCACACCGGAATTCGCACATATACACAGACATACAGTGTTCTAGATGTTTCCACGACAGTGTAGCGCACGTGACGCAACTGCTGCTAACCGAGAATGTAGGAATCAGAGCTCAGAAAGGAGCGAGCCATACAACTCGGCAGGTAGCAGAGAGATCTAAGAAGAGTGGGTCCAACTAGACTTAATATATTAAATCCCTGTATAATACATATCCTGCTCAACTTAGACTATCTTTTGAAGATAATAAATCAATATCAACTCCCTGTATTCATCTTTAACTCCGTCGTGCTCTTCAATTACCAAAATAACTTTAACCAAAACTCATGACTTACCTATTACAAGGATTAAAGAGTTACATATAGTATATATAAATGGTGGCTACAAAGTTCCAACAATAAATGGTGGCAGCTTCTACAAGATATGGTGGCAGCAGAATTACGAACCTCGTCTTCAAATCTACTGTGAGTTCTTACAAAATACAAGCTACAAGCCTACAAGTCAACGAGTCTACAAGCCTTACGAGCCTACGCAGTCTACGAGAGTCTACAGTTGAGTCTACATTATCTAGATAGAAAACAAACAATAACTCTTACAACCAACAACTCACAACCAGCTCCTGACAGTATTCTCTTCAACCCCCTCCATCTCCCCAATCATCATGCTGATGTACAGTAGAGGTGAAGAGGTCACATGACCTTCAGCTTTGCCAGTAGTTTAACAAAGTACTGATACAAACAATCTTCCAATTTCTACGACGAACCAAAGAACTACAACCATCTACAATCAACTACAAGTTTCAATCTCTATGAGTCTTCTCTATACTCTTCTACATGAACCTGCAAGTACTGACATCTTCATACCACAACGGATGGAAATCACAAGAAAAAAGGACCGAGAATAAATTGAGAAAGAAGAACAAAACAAGCAAACGAAAAGCAGAGAACACAGCAACTATCCAATTTTCAGGACCACTGCCCTTCTCTCCATCGGCCCCCTAACTCCACCTACCTGCACCAACATCTACGCATGATGCAAGGAGTGAAGAGGTCAAGAAGACGACAGCAAAAATACCAGAATCCCTCACTCACCTCTCACCTTACTCATCGATACTCAAGCCATTACTTTCATCGATACCTCATTTACACACCACAGCTACCAGAGTGTGAGAAGTCGAAGTTTGCTAGCATTTTGCATGAGAAGTTAAGGACAACCCACAACACGTCAATCAACTGACCACCTGCACCACTACTATACACCATTCCCACCACGGTAAAAATTAGTGAGTTACATAGTTACACTTCATTTATACAGTAATACACAGTAATAGACAAGTGATAGACAACACATTTTGCACACAAACCTTATATAACCACGTGCTGTTATAGTTACAACTTACGTTACACATAATTACTTCAATTATCTTCATAATTCAATCACTAAATAATCTATCTATCTATATCTATCTATTGCCAGACGCCTCAATCCCGTTTTGGGGTGGCCAAGTAAACAAATCGCCTCCAAGTCGCCCTGTCCCCCGCCATTTCATTCCACCTGCTCCCAGCTCACACCCCTCTCTCATTCATACCTCTCCACCCCATCCCTCCATCTCATCCTCAGCCTCCCCCTCCCTCTCTTCCCCCTCCACCTCACTCACATACACTCTCTTCGTCAGTCTTTCACCCTCCATCCTCTCCACATGGCCAAACCACCTCAGTGTGTTTCCTCATAACACTTCCTATCACATCCACATCAACACCACAACGCTTCTCTTACCTCATCCTCATTCGTCAGCCTGTCTCTCCGCTGTGACTCCACAGGTACTCCTCTTAAATAACTCATTTCCCACTGTCTCACTCTTGACTTTGTGTCCTTCCAACAACGTCCAAGCTTCACTTCAATGATTAGAGTTGGTATCACAATACTGTCAATGTAGTAACTTTTTCACTTCTATGCTCACTTCCCTGCTTTCTGCATCTTTGCTTCTCAAAGAAGCAGCAACTAAATAATCACCAACAATAAATATGCCACACTGTATATATTCATTCATATATTATAGCATTTATTTACTTCCAATCCAGTGTTTACCATTTATACCTACATAAAATACGTGTTTCATTACATACAGCTATATGCATTATTAGCATCTACAACGTAATAAAGAAAATATACTATCACAGTAACTCAGTGAGCGATTAAAAGAACTGTATTAAACATTTATTAATTCAAAGCTACCTAATGGAAACAGACAAATTAAGTTACAAGGAAAACCAGGAAAAGAAAAAAATGGTCAACACAAATGACGAATTATTAAGCAAGAATGAACAAAATCTTCCACACAATCGTGAAGACTAAGATTTCCACACAAAGTGATGACACATATATTGCCCACGATAGGTACAAGTGAACAACATGTCAGTGTATATAGTTAATTCTGTATATAGTGTATATATATATTTATATAGTATTAATAAACATGGGGCTATATAATATCATTCTCAGTAATATTCAGTGTAATATAAACTAAACTCTTAAAAAAGGTCCCAGGGGAATTAGCTAGCAATTATGCAACCTCGGACAACACCGAAAAAGCGTAGACAAACGAAGAAAAACAAACTATAGAAAATCAATACATACAGTACAAAAAAAAAATACAGTATGATCACATAACAAACAAATGAAAGTAGGTGTAAGTGTAACTACAAATGCCAAAATATCACATAAACCTCTATAAATAAAACAACAAAAAAAGCAAATTGTTGTTCTCCATGAGCCAGTGGCAGGGCATATCATCACTATCATTGACTGCAGCATGAACGGATTAGCGATGTCAGGACTGCAATTATTACAGTTATGTAACAACAAACGATTGCACAATGTTACACTTGCTACAATTATGTACCTACAAACGATATGTAACGAGTACAATACAATTAGGTAACAATTCATACAATGTTACAATTATGTATTATTACAATGTTACTTCACAATATTATGTAAACAGTTCATACAATGTTACAGTTATATTACCACATTGTTACTGACAGTATTATTTAACAATTCATACAATGTTATTACAATATTATGTAACAGTTCATACAATGTTACAATTATATATTACTACAGTGTTACTATTAATATTACTATAGTGTTACTAGAATTATGTTACACTTGCTACAGTCATGTAACTACAAATTATATGTAACAGTTACAGAATTATATAACAGTTCTTACACGTTGTACATACAATTCTGTCTTACCAGAATCATCACACAAGTTAGGTGAAATATTAGGCATCACTAAAGGGATAACTCCATATGTAACGTAATGACCTAGCAATATTACTATTGCACAGTTATATGCATATGTCTGTTATACATACACATCTTTTACAATATGTCATACAATAAACTAGTTTAACTATATTGCATTTGTTCAATTATGTATACAACTTGTTTAAAATGTAATATTA